>NW_027274435.1:0-102849 GCF_030028105.1 Mobula birostris
ACATAAAACCAGTCCCATACTCTCCATCTCTCTCATAAAACCAGTACCGTCCTCCCCATCTGTCTGCATAAAACCAGTGTCGTCCTCCCCATATGTCTGCATAAAACCAGTGTCGTCCTCCCCATCTGTCTGCATAAAACCAGTGTCGTCCTCCCCATCTGTCTGCATCAAACCAGTGTCGTCCTCCCCATCAATCTAGATAAAACCAGTGCCCGTTCTCTCCATCTCTCTACATGAATCCAGTGCCGTCCTCCACATCTCTCTACATAAAACCAGTGCCCTCCTACCCATCTAACTACATAAAACCAGTGCTGTCCTCCCCATCTATCTACATAAAAAAAATGCCGTCCTCCTCATCTGTCTGCATAAAAGCAGTGTAGTCCTCCCCATCTCTCTATATAAAACCAGTCCCTTCCTACCCATCTATCTACATAAAACCAGTGTCGTCCACCCCATCTATCTACATAAAATCAGTGCCATCCTACTCATCTATCTACATAAAACCAGTACCATCCACCCCATCTCTCTATATAAAACCAGAGCCGTCCTCTCTATCTCTCTACATAAAACCAGTGCCGTCCTACCCATCTATCTACATAAAACCAGTGTTGTCCACCCATCTATCTACATAAAATCAGTGCCATCCTCCCCATGTATCCACATAAAACCAGTCCTGTCCTCTGCATCTCTCTACATAAAACCAGTGCCACCATACCCATCTATATACATAATACCAGTGCCGTACTCTCCATCTCTCTCATAAAACCAGTACCGTCCTCCCCATCTATTTGCATAAAACCAGTGTCGTCCTCCCCATCAATCTAGATAAAACCAGTGCCGTCGTACCCAACGAACTAGATAAAACCAGTGCCATCCTCCCCATCTAACTACATCATACCAGTGCCGTCCTCTCCATCTCTCTACATAAAACCAGTGCCATCTTCCTCATCTATCTGCATAAGACCATTGCCGTGCTACTGATCCATCAACATAAAACCAGTGTCGTCCTCCCCATCTATCTACATAAAACCAGTGCCCGTTCTCTCCATCTCTCTACATGAATCCAGTGCCGTCCTCCACATCTCTCTACATCAAACCAGTGCCATCCTACTCATCTATCTACATAAAACCAGTGCCGTCCTACTGATCCATCAACATAAAACCAGTGCCATCCACCCCATCTCTCTAAATAAAACCAGTGCCCTCCTACCCATCTAACTACATAAAACCAGTGTCGTCCTCCTCATCTATCTGCATAAGACCATTGCCGTCCTACCCATCTATCTGCATAAAACCAGTGCCATCCTCCCCATCTATCGACATAAAACCAGTGCCGTCCTCCCCATCTATCTACATAAAACCATGCCATCCTACCCATCTATCTACATAAAACCAGTGCTGTCCTACCCATCTATCTACATAAAACCAGTCCTGTCCTCTGCATCTCTCTACATAAAAGCAGTGTCACCCTACCCATCTATATACATAATACTAGTGCCGTACTCTCCATCTCTCTCATAAAACCAGTACCGTCCTCCCCATCTATCTACATAAAAGCAGTGCCGTGCTACTGATCCATCAACATAAAACCAGTGTCGTCCTCCCCATCTATCTAAATAAAACCAGTGCAGTCCACCCCACCTATCTACATAAAACCAGTGCCCGTTCTCTCCATTTCTCTACATGAATCCAGTACCGTCCTCCACATCTCTCTACATCAAACCAGTGCCATCCTACTCATCTATCTACATAAAACCAATGCCGTACTACTGATCCATCAACATAAAACCAGTGCCATCCACCCCATCTCTCTAAATAAAACCAGTGCCCTCCTACCCATCTAACTACATAAAACCAGTGTCGTCCTCCTCATCTATCTGCATAAGACCATTGCCGTCCTACCCATCTATCTGTATAAAACCAGTGCCATCCTCCCCATCTATCTACATAAAACCAGTGCCGTCCTCCCCATCTATCTACATAAAACCATGCCATCCTACCCATCTATCTACATAAAACCAGTGCTGTCCTACCCATCTATCTACATAAAACCAGTCCTGTCCTCTGCATCTCTCTACATAAAAGCAGTGTCACCCTACCCATCTATATACATAATACTAGTGCCGTACTCTCCATCTCTCTCATAAAACCAGTACCGTCCTCCCCATCTATCTACATAAAAGCAGTGCCGTGCTACTGATCCATCAACATTAAACCAGTGTCGTCCTCCCCATCTATCTAAATAAAACCAGTGCAGTCCACCCCACCTATCTACATAAAACCAGTGCCCGTTCTCTCCATTTCTCTACATGAATCCAGTACCGTCCTCCACATCTCTCTACATCAAACCAGTGCCATCCTACTCATCTATCTACATAAAACCAGTGCCGTACTACTGATCCATCAACATAAAACCAGTGCCATCCACCCCATCTCTCTAAATAAAACCAGTGCCCTCCTACCCTTCTAACTACATAAAACCAGTGCCATCCACCCCATCTCTCTATATAAAATCAGTGCCGTCCTCTCTATCTCTCTACATAAAACCAGTGCCGTCCTCCTCATCTATCTACATAAAACCAGTGCCGCCCTACCCATCTATCTACATAAAACCAGTGCCGTCCTACCCATCTATCTACATAAAACCAGTGCCACCCTACACATCTATATACATAATACCAGTGCCGTACCCTCCATCTCTCTCATAAAACCAGTACCGTCCTCCCCATCTGTCTGCATAAAACCAGTGTCGTCCTCCCCATCTATCTAGATAAAACCAGTGCCGTCGTACCCAACGAACTAGATAAAACCAGCGCCATCCTCCCCATCTAACTACATAATACCAGTGCCGTCCTCTCCATCTCTCTACATAAAACCAGTGCCATCTTCCTCATCTAACTACATAAGACCATTGCCGTCCTACCTATCTATCTACTTAAAACCAGTGCCGTGCTACTGATCCATCAACATAAAACCAGTGCCATCCACCCCATCTCTCTAAATAAAACCAGTGCCGTCCTACCCATCTAACTACATAAAACCTGTACCGTCCTCCCCAACTAAGTACATAAAACCAGTGTCATCCTCCCCATCTATCTACATAAAACCAGTGCCGTCCTCCCCATCTATCTATATAAAACTAGTGCCATCCTTTCCATCTCTCTACATAATACCAGTGCCGTCCTCCCCATCTGACTACATAAAGCAAGTGCCGTCCTCCCCATCTATCTACATAAAATCAGTGCCATCCTACTCATCTATCTACATAAAACCAGTGCCTTCCTCCCCATCTATCTACATAAAACCAGTGCCGTCCTCCCCATCTATCTAAATAAAACCAGTGCCATCCTACCCATCTATCTACATAAAACCAGTGCCGTCCTCCCCATCTATCTACTTAAAACCAGTCCTGTCCTCTGCATCTCTCTACATAAAACCAGTGCCACCCTACCCATCTATATACATAATACCAGTGCCGTACTCTCCATCTCTCTCATAAAACCAGTACCGTCCTCCCCATCTGTCTGCATAAAACCAGTGTTGTCCTCCCCATCAATCTAGATAAAACCAGTGTCGTCGTACCCAACGAACTAGATAAAACCAGTGCCTTCCTCCCCATCTAACTACATAATACCAGTGCCGTCCTCTCTATCTCTCTACATAAAACCAGTGCCGTCCTACCCATCTATCTACATAAAACCAGTGCCCTGCTACTGATCCATCAACATAAAACCAGTGTCGTCCTCCCCATCTATATACATAAAACCAGTGCAGTCCAGCCCATCTATCTACATAAAACCAGTGCCCATTCTCTCCATCTCTCTACATGAATCCAGTGCCGTCCTCCACATCTCTCTACATAAAACCAGTGCCATCCTACTCATCTATCTACATAAAACCAGTGCCGTCCTACTGATCCATCAACATAAAACCAGTGCATTCCACCCCATCTCTCTAAATAGAACCAGTGCCCTCCTACCCATCTAACTACATAAAACCAGTGCCGTCCTCCTCATCTATCTACATAAAACCAGTGCCGTGCCACCCATCTATCTACATAAAACCAGTGCCACCCTACACATCTATATACATAATACCAGTGCCGTACTCTCCATCTCTCTCATAAAACCAGTACCGTCCTCCCCATCTGTCTGCATAAAACCAGTGCCATCCTACCCATTTATCTACATAAAACCAGTGCCGTCCTCCCCATTTATCTACATAAAACCAGTCCTGTCCTCTGCATCTCTCTACATAAAACCAGTGCCATCCTCCCCATCTAACTACATAATACAAGTGCCGTCCTCCACATTTATCTACATAAAACCAGCACCGTCCTCCCCATTTATCTACATAAAACCAGTGCCATCCTACTCATCTATCTACATAAAACCAGTGCCGTCCTCTCCATCTATCTACATAAAACTAGTCCTGTCCTGCGCATCTCTCTACATAAAACCAGTGCCACCCTAGCCATCTATATACATAATACCAGTCCCATACTCTCCATCTCTCTCATAAAACCAGTACCGTCCTCCCCATCTGTCTGCATAAAACCAGTGTCGTCCTCACCATCAATCTAGATAAAACCAGTGCCGTCGTACCCAATGAACTAGATAAAACCAGTGCCATCCTCCCCATCTAACTACATAATACAAGTGCCGTCCTCTCCATCTCTCTCCAGAAAGCCAGTGCCATCTTCCTCATCTATCTGCATAAGACCATTACCGTCCTACGCATCTATCTACATAAAACCAGTGCCGTGCTACTGATCCATCAACATAAAACCAGTGTCGTCCTCACCATCTATCTACATAAAACCAGTGCCGTCCACCCCATCTATCTACATAAAACCAGTGCCGTCCTACTGATCCATCAACATAAAACCAGTGCTATCCACCCCATCACTCTAAATAAAACCAGTGCCCTCCTACCCATCTAACTACATAAAACCAGTGCCGTCCTCCTCATCTATCTACATAAAACCAGTGCCGTCCAACCCATCTATCTACATATAACCAGTGCCACCCTACACATCTATATACATAATACCAGTGCCGTACTCTCCATCTCTCTCATCAAACCAGTACCGTCCTCCCCATCTGTCTGCATAAAACCAGTGTCGTCCTCCCCATCAATATAGATAAAACCAGTGCCGTCGTACCCAATGAACTAGATAAAACCAGTGCCATCCTCCCCATCTAACTACATAATACCAGTACCGTCCTCTCCATCTCCCTACATAAAACCAGTGCCATCTTCCTCATCTATCTGCATAAGACCATTGATGTCCTACCCATCTATCTACATAAAACCAGTGCCGTGCTACTGATCCATCAACATAAAACCAGTGTCATCCTCCCCATCTATCTACATAAAACCAGTGCAGTCCACCCCATCTATCTACATAAAACCAGTGCCCGTTCTCTCCATCTCTCTACATGAATCCAGTGCCGTCCTCCACATCTCTCTACATCAAACCAGTGCCATCCTACTCATCTATCTACATAAAACCAGTGCCGTCCTACTGATCCATCAACATAAAACCAGTGCCATTCACCCCATCTATCCACATAAAACCAGTGCCGTCCTCCCCATCTATCTACATAAAACTAGTGCCATCCTACCCATCTACCTACATAAAACCAGTGCCGTCCTCCCCATCTATCTACATAAAACCAGTGCCGTCCTCCCCATCTATCTACATAAAACCAGTCCTGTCCTCTGCATCTCTCTACATAAAACCAGTGCCACCCTACCCATCTATATACATAATGCTAGTGCCATACTCCCCATCTCTCTCATAAAACCAGTACCGTCCTCCCCATCTGTCTGCATAAAACCAGTGTCGTCCTCCCCATCTATCTAGATAAAACCAGTGCCGTCGTACCCAACAAACTAGATATAACCAGCGCCATCCTCCCCATCTAACTACATAATACCAGTGCCGTCCTCTCCATCTCTCTACATAAAACCAGTGCCATCTTCCTCATCTATCTGCATAAGACCATTGCCGTCCTACCCATCTATCTACATAAAACCAGTACCGTCCTCCCCATCTATCTATATTAAACTAGTGCCATCCTTTCCATCTCTCTACATAATACCAGTTCCGTCCTCCCCATCTAACTACATAATACAAGTGCCGTCCTCCCCATCTATCTACATAAAATCAGTGCCATCCTACTCATCTATCTACATAAAACCAGTGCCATCCTACTCATCTATCTACATAAAACCAGTGCCGTCCTCCCCATCTATCTACGTAAAACTAGTCCTGTCCTGCGCATCTCTCTACATAAAACCAGTGCCACCCTAGCCATCTATATACATAATACCAGTCCCATACTCTCCATCTCTCTCATAAAACCAGTACCCTCCTCCCCATCTGTCTGCATAAAACCAGTGTCGTCCTCCCCATCAATCTAGATAAAACCAGTGCCGTCGTACCCAAGAAACTAGATAAAACCAGTGCCATCCTCCCCATCTAACTACATAATACCAGTGCCGTCCTCTCCATCTCTCTGCATAAAACCAGTGCCATCTTCCTCATCTATCTGCATAAGACCATTGCCGTCCTACCCATCTATCTACATAAAACCAGTGCCGTACTACTGATCCACCAACATAAAACCAGTGTCGTCCTCCCCATCTATCTACATAAAACCAGTGCAGTCCACCCCATCTATCTACATAAAACCAGTGCCCGTTCTCTCCATCTCTCTACATGAATCCAGTGCCGTCCTCTACATCTCTCTACATCAAACCAGTGCCATCCTACTCATCTATCTCCATAAAACCAGTGCCGTCCTACTGATCCATCAACATAAAACCAGTGCCATCCACCCCATCTCTCTAAATAAAACCAGTGCCCTCCTACCCATCTAACTACATAAAACCAGTGTCGTCCTCCTCATCTATCTGCATAAGACCATTGCCGTCCTACCCATCTATCTGCATAAAACCAGTGCCATCCTCCCCATCTATCTACATAAAACCA
This sequence comes from Mobula birostris, assembly GCF_030028105.1. NCBI lineage: Eukaryota > Metazoa > Chordata > Chondrichthyes > Myliobatiformes > Myliobatidae > Mobula > Mobula birostris. Next base: position 7,001 of record NW_027274435.1, read on the forward strand.
GTGCCGTCCTCCCCATCTATCTACATAAAACCATGCCATCCTACCCATCTATCTACATAAAACCAGTGCCGTCCTACCCATCTATCTACATAAAACCAGTCCTGTCCTCTGCATCTCTCTACATAAAAGCAGTGTCACCCTACCCATCTATATACATAATACTAGTGCCGTACTCTCCATCTCTCTCATAAAACCAGTACCGTCCTCCCCATCTATCTACATAAAAGCAGTGCCGTGCTACTGATCCATCAACATAAAACCAGTGTCGTCCTCCCCATCTATCTAAATAAAACCAGTGCAGTCCACCCCACCTATCTACATAAAACCAGTGCCCGTTCTCTCCATTTCTCTACATGAATCCAGTACCGTCCTCCACATCTCTCTACATCAAACCAGTGCCATCCTACTCATCTATCTACATAAAACCAGTGCCGTACTACTGATCCATCAACATAAAACCAGTGCCATCCACCCCATCTCTCTAAATAAAACCAGTGCCCTCCTACCCTTCTAACTACATAAAACCAGTGCCATCCACCCCATCTCTCTATATAAAATCAGTGCCGTCCTCTCTATCTCTCTACATAAAACCAGTGCCGCCCTACCCATCTATCTACATAAAACCAGTGCCGTCCTACCCATCTATCTACATAAAACCAGTGCCACCCTACACATCTATATACATAATACCAGTGCCGTACCCTCCATCTCTCTCATAAAACCAGTACCGTCCTCCCCATCTGTCTGCATAAAACCAGTGTCGTCCTCCCCATCTATCTAGATAAAACCAGTGCCGTCGTACACAACGAACTAGATAAAACCAGCGCCATCCTCCCCATCTAACTACATAATACCAGTGCCGTCCTCTCCATCTCTCTACATAAAACCAGTGCCATCTTCCTCATCTAACTACATAAGACCATTGCCGTCCTACCTATCTATCTACTTAAAACCAGTGCCGTGCTACTGATCCATCAACATAAAACCAGTGCCATCCACCCCATCTCTCTAAATAAAACCAGTGCCGTCCTACCCATCTAACTACATAAAACCTGTGCCGTCCTCCCCAACTAAGTACATAAAACCAGTGTCATCCTCCCCATCTATCTACATAAAACCAGTGCCGTCCTCCCCATCTATCTATATAAAACTAGTGCCATCCTTTCCATCTCTCTACATAATACCAGTGCCGTCCTCCCCATCTGACTACATAAAGCAAGTGCCGTCCTCCCCATCTATCTACATAAAATCAGTGCCATCCTACTCATCTATCTACATAAAACCAGTGCCTTCCTCCCCATCTATCTACATAAAACCAGTTTCTTCCTCCCCATCTATCTAAATAAAACCAGTGCCATCCTACCCATCTATCTACATAAAACCAGTCCTGTCCTCTGCATCTCTCTACATAAAACCAGTGCCACCCTACCCATCTACATACATAATACCAGTGCCGTACTCTCCATCTCTCTCATAAAACCAGTACCGTCCTCCCCATCTGTCTGCATAAAACCAGTGTCGTCCTCCCCATCAATCTAGATAAAACCAGTGTCGTCGTACCCAACGAACTAGATAAAACCAGTGCCTTCCTCCCCATCTAACTACATAATACCAGTGCCGTCCTCTCTATCTCTCTACATAAAACCAGTGCCGTCCTACCCATCTATCTACATAAAACCAGTGCCCTGCTACTGATCCATCAACATAAAACCAGTGTCGTCCTCCCCATCTATATACATAAAACCAGTGCAGTCCAGCCCATCTATCTACATAAAACCAGTGCCCATTCTCTCCATCTCTCTACATGAATCCAGTGCCGTCCTCCACATCTCTCTACGTAAAACCAGTGCCATCCTACTCATCTATCTACATAAAACCAGTGCCGTCCTACTGATCCATCAACATAAAACCAGTGCATTCCACCCCATCTCTCTAAATAGAACCAGTGCCCTACTACCCATCTAACTACATAAAACCAGTGCCGTCCTCCTCATCTATCTACATAAAACCAGTGCCGACCTCCCCATCTACCTACATAAAACCAGTGCCGTCCCACCCATCTACCTACATAAAACCAGTGCCACCCTACACATCTATATAAATAATACCAGTGCCGTACTCTCCATCCTCTCATAAAACCAGTACCGTCCTCACCATCTGTCTGCATAAAACCAGTGTCATCCTCCCCATCAATCTAGATAAAACCAGTGCCGTCCTCCCCATCTATCTACATAAAACCAGTCCTGTCCTCTGCATCTCTCTACATAAAACCAGTGCCACCCTACCCACCTATATACATAATACCAGTGCCGTACTCTCCATCTCTCTCATAAAACCAGTACCGTCCTCCCCATCTGTCTGCATAAAACCAGTGTCGTCCTCCCCATCAATCTAGATAAAACCAGTGCCATCGTACCCAATGAACTAGATAAAACCAGTGCCATCCTCCCCATCTAACTACATAATACCAGTACCGTCCTCTCCATCTCTCTACATAAAACCAGTGCCATCTTCCTCATCTATCTGCATAAGACCATTGATGTCCTACCCATCTATCTACATAAAACCAGTGCCGTGCTACTGATCCATCAACATAAAACCAGTGTCGTCCTCCCCATCTATCTACATAAAACCAGTGCAGTCCACCCCATCTATCTACATAAAACCAGTGCCAGTTCTCTCCATCTCTCTACATGAATCCAGTGCCGTCCTCCACATCTCTCTACATCAAACCAGTGCCATCCTACTCATCTATCTACATATAACCAGTGCCGTCCTACTGATCCATCAACATAAAACCAGTGCCATCCACCCCATCTATCTACATAAAACCAGTGCCGTCCTCCCCATCTATCGACATAAAACTAGTGCCATCCTACCCATCTATCTACATAAAACCAGTGCCGTCCTCCCCATCTATCTACATAAAACCAGTGCCGTCCTCCCCATCTATCTACATAAAACCAGTCCTGTCCTCTGCATCTCTCTACATAAAACCAGTGTCACCCTACCCATCTATATACATAATACCAGTGCCATACTCCCCATCTCTCTCATAAAACCAGTACCGTCCTCCCCATCTGTCTGCATAAAACCAGTGTCGTCCTCCCCATCAATCTAGATAAAACCAGTGCCGTCGTACCCAATGAACTAGATAAAACCAGTGCCATCCTCCCCATCTAACTACATAATACAAGTGCCGTCCTCTCCATCTCTCTACAGAAAACCAGTGCCATCTTCCTCATCTATCTGCATAAGACCATTGCCGTCCTACCCATCTATCTACATAAAACCAGTGCCGTGCTACTGATCCATCAACATAAAACCAGTGTCGTCCTCCCCATCTATCTACATAAAACCAGTGCAGTCCACCCCATCTATCTACATAAAACCAGTGCCCGTTCTCTCCATCTCTCTACATGAATCCAGTGCCGTCCTCCACATCTCCCTACATCAAACCAGTGCCATCCTACTCATCTATCTACATAAAACCAGTGCCGTGCTACTGATCCATCAACATAAAACCAGTGCCATCCACCCCATCTCTCTAAATAAAACCAGAGCCCTCCTACCCATGTAACTACATAAAACCAGTGTCGTCCTCCTCATGTATCTGCATAAGACCATTGCCGTCCTACCCATCTATCTACATAAAACCAGTGCCATCCTCCGCATCTATCTACATAAAACCAGTGCCGTCCTCCCCATTTATCTACATAAAACCATGCCATCCTACCCATCTACCTACATAAAACCAGTGCCGTCCTCCCCATCTATCTACATAAAACCATGCCATCCTACCCATCTATCTACATAAAACCAGTGCCGTCCTCCCCATCTATCTACATAAAACCAGTCCTGTCCTCTGCATCTCTCTACATAAAAGCAGTGCCACCCTACCCATCTATATACATAATACCAGTGCCGTACTCTCCATCTCTCTCATAAAACTAGTACCGTCCTCCCCATCTATCTACATAAAAGCAGTGCAGTGCTACTGATCCATCAACATAAAACCAGTGTCGTCCTCCCCATCTATCTAAATAAAACCAGTGCAGTCCACCCCATCTATCTACATAAAACCAGTGCCCGTTCTCTCCATCTCTCTACATGAATCCAGTGCCGTCCTCCACATCTCTCTACATCAAAGCAGTGCCGACCTCCCCATCTACCTACATAAAACCAGTGCCGTCCCACCCATCTACCTACATAAAACCAGTGCCACCCTACACATCTATATAAATAATACCAGTGCCGTACTCTCCATCCTCTCATAAAACCAGTACCGTCCTCCCCATCTGTATGCATAAAACCAGTACCGTCCTACCCATCTAACTACATAAAACCAGTGCCGTCCTCCTCATCTATCTACATAAAACCAGTGCCGTCCTGCCCATCTATCTACATAAAACCAGTGCCGTACCACCCATCTATCTACATAAAACCAGTGCCACACTACAAATCTATATACATAATACCAGTGCCGTACTCTCCATCTCTCTCATAAAACCAGTACCGTCCTCCCCATCTGTCTGCATAAAACCAGTGCCATCCTACCCATCTATCTACATAAAACCAGTGCAGTCCTCTCCATCTCTCCACATAAAACCAGTGCCATCTTCCTCATCTATCTGCATAAGACCATTGCCGTCCTACCCATCTATCTACATAAAACCAGTACCGTCCTCCCCATCTATCTATATAAAACTAGTGCCATCCTTCCCATCTCTCTACATAATACCAGTTCCGTCCTCCCCATCTAACTACATAATACAAGTGCCGTCCTCCCCATCTATCTACATAAAATCAGTGCCATCCTACTCATCAATCTACATAAAACCAGTGCCATCCTCCCCATATATCTACATAAAACCAGTGCCGTCCTCCCCATTTATCTACATAAAACCAGTGCCATCCTACTCATCTATCTACATAAAACCAGTGCCGTCCTCCCCATCTCTCTACATAAAACCAGTGCCATCCTACTCATCTATCTACATAAAACCAGTGCCGTCCTCCCCATCTGTCTGCATAAAATCAGTGTCGTCCTCCCCATCTATCTAGATAAAACCAGTGCCGTCGTACCCAACGAACTAGATAAAACCAGCGCCATCCTCCCCGTCTAACTACATAATACCAGTGCCATCCTCTCCATCTCTCTACATAAAACCAATGCCATTTTCCTCATCTATCTACGTAAGACCATGGCCGTCCTACCCATCTATATACATAATACCAGTGCCGTACTCTCCATCTCTCTACATGAATCCAGTGCCGTCCTACCCATCTATCTACGTAAAACCAGTGCAGTGTTCTCAATCTGTCTACATAAAACCAGTGCCATCCTCCCCATCTCTCTAAATAAAACCAGTGCCGTCCTACCCACCCGTCTACATAAAACCAGTGCCATCCTACCCATCTAACTACATAAAACCTATGTCGTCAGCCCCAACTAAGTACATAAAACCAGTGTCATCCTCCCCACCTATCTACATAAAACCAGTGCCGTCCTCCCCATCTATCTATATAAAACTATTGCCATGCTTTCCATCTCTCTACATAATACCAGTGCTGTCCTCCTCATCTAACTACATAAAACCAGTGTCGTCCTCCCCATCTATCTACATAAAATCAGTGCCATCCTACTCATCTATCTACATAAAACCAGTGCCATCCTCCCCATATATCTACATAAAATCAGTGCCGTCCTCCCCATCTATCTAAATAAAACCAGTCCCATACTCTCCATCTCTCTCATAAAACCAGTACCGTCCTCCCCATCTGTCTGCATAAATCCAGTGTCGTCCTCCCCATCAATCTAGATAAAAACAGTGCCCGTTCACTCCATCTCTCTACATGAATCCAGTGCCGTCCTCCACATCTCTCTACATAAAACCAGTGCCCTCCTACCCATCTAACTACATAAAACCAGTGCTGTCCTCCCCATCAATCTACATTAAAAAACTGCCGTCCTCCTCATCTGTCTGCATAAAAGCAGTGTAGTCATCCCCATCTCTCTACATAAAACCAGTGCCTTCCTACCCATCTATCTACATAAAACCAGTGTCGTCCACCCCATCTATCTACATAAATTCAGTGCCATTCTGCTCATCTATCTACATAAAACCAGTGCCATCCACCCCATCTCTCTATATAAAACCAGAGCCGTCCTCTCTATCTCTCTACATAAAACCAGTGCCGTCCTACCCATCTATCTACATAAAACCAGTGTCGTCCACCCATCTATCTACATAAAATCAGTGCCATCCTCCCCATGTATCCACATAAAAACAGTCCTGTCCTCTGCATCTCTCTACATAAAACCAGTGCCACCATACCCATCTATATACATAATATCAGTGCCGTACTCTCCATCTCTCTCATAAAACCAGTACCGTCCTCCCCATCTATTTGCATAAAACCAGTGTCGTCCTCCCCATCAATCTAGATAAAACCAGTGCCGTTGTACCCAACGATCTAGATAAAACCAGTGCCATCCTCCCCATCTAACTAAATAATACCAGTGCCGTCCTCTCCATCTCTCTACATAAAACCAGTGCCATCTTCCTCATCTATCTGCATAAGACCATTGCCGTGCTACTGATCCACAAACATAAAACCAGTGTCGTCCTCCCCATCTATCTACATAAAACCAGTGCCCGTTCTCTCCACCTCTCTACATGAATCCAGTGCCGTCCTCCTCATCTCTCTACATAAAACCAGTGCAATCCTACTCATCTATCTACATAAAAACAGTGCCGTCCTACTGATCCATCAACATAAAACCAGTGCCATCCACCCCATCTCTCTAAATAAAACCAGTGCCCTCCTACCCATCTAACTACATAAAACCAGTGCCGTCCTCCTCATCTATCTACATAAAACCAGTGCCGTCCTACCCATCTATCTACATAAAACCAGTGCCGTCCCACCCACCTATCTACATAAAACCAGTGCCATCCTGCACATCTATATGCATAATACCAGTGCCGTACTCTCCATCTCTCTCATAAAACCAGCACCGTCCTCCCCATCTGTCTGCATAAAACCAGTGTCGTCCTCCCCATCTATCTAGATAAAACCAGTGCCGTCGTACCAAAGAACTAGATAAAACCAGTGCCATCCTCCCCATCTAACTACATAATACAGTGCCATCCTCTCCATCTCTCTGCATAAAACCAGTGCCCTTTTCCTCATCTATCTACATAAGACCATGGCCGTCCTACCCATCTATATACATAATACCAGAGCCGTACTCTCCATCTCTCTACATGAATCCAGTGCCGTCCTACCCATCTATCTACGTAAAACCAGTGCAGTGTTCTCAATCTCTCTACATAAAACCAGTGCCATCCTCCCCATCTCTCTAAATAAAATCAGTGCCGTCCTACCCACCCGTCTACATAAAAACCAGTGCCATCCTACCCATCTAACTGCATAAAACCTGTGCCGTTAGCCCCAACTAAGTACATAAAACCAGTGTCATCCTCCCCACCTATCTACATAAAACCAGTGCCGTCCTCCCCATCTATCTATATAAAAACTAGTGCCATCCTTTCCATCTCTCTACATAATACCAGTGCTGGTCCTCCCCATCTAACTACATAAAACCAGTGCCGTCCTCCCCATCTATCTACATAAAATCAGTGCCATCCTACTCATCTATCTACATAAAACCAGTGCCATCCTCCCCATATATCTACATAAAACCAGTGCCGTGCTCTCCATCTGTCTGCATAAAACCAGTGTCGTCCTCCCCATCTGTCTGCATAAAACCAGTGTCCTCCTCCCCATCAATCTAGATAAAACGAGTGCCCGTTCTCTCCATCTCTCTGCATGAATCCAGTGCCGTCCTCCACATCTCTCTACATAAAACCAGTGCCCTCCTACCCATCTAACTACATAAAACCAGTGCTGTCCTCCCCATCTATCTACATAAAAAAAATGCCGTCCTCCTCATCTGTCTGCATAAAAGCAGTGTAGTCCTCCCCATCTCTCTACATAAAACCAGTGCCTTCCTACACATCTATCTACATAAAACCAGTGTCGTCCACCCCATCTATATACATAAAATCAGTGCCATCCTACTCATCTATCTACATAAAACCAGTGCCATCCACCCCATCTCTCTATATAAAACCAGAGCCGTCCTCTCTATCTCTCTACATAAAACCAGTGCCGTCCTACCCATCTATCTACATAAAACCAGTGTCGTCCACCCATCTATCTACATGAAATCAGTGCCATCCTCCCTATGTATCCACATAAAACCAGTCCTGTCCTCTGCATCTCTCTACATGAAACCAGTGCCACCATACCCATCTATATACATAATACCAGTGCCGTACTCTCCATCTCTCTCATAAAACCAGTACCGTCCTCCCCATCTATTTGCATAAAACCAGTGTCGTCCTCCCCATCAATCTAGATAAAACCAGTGCCGTCGTACCCAACGAACTAGATAAAACCAGTGCCATCCTCCCCATCTGACTACATAATACCAGTGCCGTCCTCTCCATCTCTCTACATAAAACCAGTGCCATCTTCCTCATCTATCTGCATAAGACCATTGCCGTCCTACCCATCTATCTACATAAAACCAGTGCCGTGCTACTGATCAATCAACATAAAACCAGTGCCATCTTCCTCATCTATCTGCATAAGACCATTGCCGTGCTACTGATCCATCAACATAAAACCAGTGTCGTCCTCCCCATCTATCTACATAAAACCAGTGCCCGTTCTCTCCATCTCTCTACATGAATCCAGTGCCATCCTCCACATCTCTCTACATAAAACCAGTGCAATCCTACTCATCTATCTACATAAAAACAGTGCCGTCCTACTGATACATCAACATAAAACCAGTGCCATCCACCTCATCTCTCTAAATAAAACCAGTGCCCTCCTACCCATCTAACTACATAAAACCAGTGCCGTCCTCCTCATCTATCTACATAAAACCAGTGCCGTCCTACCCATCTATCTACATAAAACCAGTGCCATCCCACCCATCTATCTACATAAAACCAGTGCCACCCTGCACATCTATATGCATAATACCAGTGCCGTACTCTCCATCTCTCTCATAAAACCAGTACCGTCCTCCCCATCTGTCTGCATAAAACCAGTGTCGTCCTCCACATCTATCTACATAAAACCAGTGCCGTGCTACTGATCCATCAACATAAAACCAGTGTCGTCCTCCCCATCTATCTACATAAAACCAGTGCCCGTTCTCTCCATCTTTCTACATGAATCCAGTGCCGTCCTCCACATCTCCCTACATAAAACCAGTGCAATACTACTCATCTATCTCCATAAAACCAGTGCCGTCCTACCCACCCGTCTACATAAAACCAGTGCCATCCTACCCATCTAACTACATAAAACCTGTGCCGTCCGCCCCAACTAAGTACATAAAACCAGTGCCGTCCTCCCCATCTATCTATATAAAACTAGTGCCATCCTTTCCATCTCTCTACATAATACCAGTGCCGTCCTCCCCATCTAACTACATAAAACCCGAGCCGTGCTCCCCATCTATCTACATAAAATCAGTGCCATCCTACTCATCTATCTACATAAAATCAGTGCCATCCTCCCCATATATCTACATAAAACCAGTGCCGTCCTCCCCATCTATCTAAATAAAACCAGTGCCATCCTACCCATCTATCTACATAAAACCAGTGCCGTCCTCCCCATCTATCTACATAAAACCAGTCCTGTCCTCTGCATCTCTCTACATAAAACCAGTGCCACCCTACCCATCTATATACATAATACCAGTGCCGTACTCTCCATCTCTCTCATAAAACCAGTACCGTCCTCCTCATCTGTCTGCATAAAACCAGTGTCGTCCTCTCCATCAATCCAGATAAAACCAGTGCCGTCGTACCCAACGAACTAGATAAAACCAGTGCCATCCTCCCCATCTAACTACATAATACCAGTGCCGTCCTCTCTATCTCTCTACATAAAACCAGTGCCATCTTCCTCATCTATCTGCATAAGACCATTGCCGTCCTACCCATCTATCTACATAAAACCAGTGTCGTGCTACTGATCCATCAACATAAAACCATTGTTGTCCTCCCCATCTATCTACATAAAACCAGTGCAGTCCACCCCATCTACCTACATAAAACCAGTGCCCATTCTCTCCATCTCTCTACATGAATCCAGTGCCGTCCTCCATATCTCTCTACATAAAACCAGTGCCATCCTACTCATCTATCTACATAAAACCAGTGCAATCCTACTCATCTATCTACATAAAACCATTGTTGTCCTCCCCATCTATCTACATAAAACCAGTGCAGTCCACCCCATCTACCTACATAAAACCAGTGCCCATTCTCTCCATCTCTCTACATAATACCAGTGCCGTCCTGTCTATCTCTCTACATAAAACCAGTGCCGTCCTCCTCATCTATCTACATAAAACCAGTGCCGTCCCACCCATCTACCTACAAAAAACCAGTGCCACCCTACACATCTATATACATAATACCAGTGCCGTACTCTCCATCTCTCTCATAAAACCAGTACCGTCCTCACCATCTGTCTGCATAAAACCAGTGTCATCCTCCCCATCTATCTAGATAAAACCAGTGCCGTCGTACCCAACGAACTAGATAAAACCAGTGCCAACCTCCCCGTCTAACTACATAATACCAGTGCCATCCTCTCCATCTCTCTACATAAAACCAGTGCCATTTTCCTCATCTATCTACATAAGACCATGTCCGTCCTACCCATCTATATACATAATGCCAGTGCCGTACTCTCCATCTCTCTACATGAATCCAGTGCTGTCCTACCCATCTATCTACGTAAAACCAGTGCCGTGTTCTCAATCTCTCTACATAAAACCAGTGCCATCCTCCCCATCTCTCTAAATAAAACCAGTGCCGTCCTACCCTCCCGTCTACATAAAACCAGTGCCATCCTACCCATCTAACTACATAAAACCAGTGTCATCCTCCCCACCTATCTACATAAAACCAGTGCCGTCCTCCCCATCTATCTATATAAAACTAGTGCCATCCTTTCCATCTCTCTACACAATACCAGTGCTGTCCTCCCCATCTAACTACATAAAACCAGTGCCGTCCTCCCCATCTATCTACATAAAATCAGTGCCATCCTACTCATCTATCTACATAAAACCAGTGCCATCCTCCCCATATATCTACATAAAACCAGTGCCGTCCTCCCCATCTATCTAAATAAAACCAGTCCCATACTCTCCAGCTCTCTCATAAAACCAGTACCGTCCTCCCCATCTGTCTGCATAAAACCAGTGTCGTCCTCCCCATCAATCCAGATAAAACCAGTGCCGTCGTACCCAACGAACTAGATAAAACCAGTGCCAACCTCCCCATCTAACTACATAATACCAGTGCCGTCCTCTCCATCTCTCTACATAAAACCAGTGCCATCTTCCTCATCTATCTGCATAAGACCATTGCCGTCCTACCCATCTATCTACATAAAACCAGTGCCAAGCTACTGATCCATCAACATAAAACCAGTGCCGTCCTCCCCATCTATCTATATAAAACTAGTGCCGTCCTTTCCATCTCTCTACATGAACCAGTGCCGTCCTCCACATCTATCTACATAAAAACAGTGCCCGTTCTCTCCATCTCTCTACATGAATCCGGTGCCGTCCACCACATCTCCCTACATAAAACCAGTGCAATCGTACTCATCCATCTACATAAAACCAGTGCCCGTTCTCTCCATCTCTCTACATCAATCCAGTGCCATCTTCCTCATCTATCTGCATAAGACCATTGCCGTCCTACCCATCTATCTACATAAAACCAGTGCCATGCTACTGATCCATCAACATAAAACCAGTGTCGTCCTCCCCATCTATCTACAGAAAACCAGTGCCGTCCTCCCCATCTATCTATATAAAACTGGTGCCATCCTTTCCATCTCTCTACATGAATCCAGTGCCGTCCTCCACATCTATCTACATAAAACCAGTGCCCGTTCTCTCCATCTCTCTACATGAATCCAGTGCCGTTTTCCACATCTCCCTACATAAAACCAGTGCAATACTACTCATCTATCTCCATAAAACCAGTGCCGTCCTACCCACCCGTCGACATAAAACCAGTGCCATCCTACCCATCTAACTACATAAAACCTGTGCCGTCCGCCCCAACTAAGTACATAAAACCAGTGCCGTCCTCCCCATCTATCTATATAAAACTAGTGCCATCCTTTCCATCTCTCTACATAATACCAGTGCAATCCTACTCATCTATCTACATAAAAACAGTGCCGTCCTACTGATACATCAACATAAAACCAGTGCCATCCACCTCATCTCTCTAAATAAAACCAGCGCCCTCCTACCCATCTAACTACATAAAACCAGTGCCGTCCTCCTCATCTATCTACATAAAACCAGTGCCGTCCTACCCATCTATCTACATAAAACCAGTGCCATCCCACCCATCTATCTACATAAAACCAGTGCCACCCTGCACATCTATATGCATAATACCAGTGCCGTACTCTCCATCTCTCTCATAAAACCAGTACCGTCCTCCCCATCTGTCTGCATAAAACCAGTGTCGTCCTCCACATCTATCTACATAAAACCAGTGCCGTGCTACTGATCCATCAACATAAAACCAGTGTCGTGCTCCCCATCTATCTACATAAAACCAGTGCCCGTTCTCTCCATCTTTCTACATGAATCCAGTGCCGTCCTCCACATCTCCCTACATAAAACCAGTGCAATACTACTCATCTATCTCCATAAAACCAGTGCCGTCCTACCCACCCGTCTACATAAAACCAGTGCCATCCTACCCATCTAACTACATAAAACCTGTGCCGTCCGCCCCAACTAAGTACATAAAACCAGTGCCGTCCTCCCCATCTATCTATATAAAACTAGTGCCATCCTTTCCATCTCTCTACATAATACCAGTGCCGTCCTCCCCATCTAACTACATAAAACCCGAGCCGTGCTCCCCATCTATCTACATAAAATCAGTGCCATCCTACTCGTCTATCTACATAAAATCAGTGCCATCCTCCCCATATATCTACATAAAACCAGTGCCGTCCTCCCCATCTATCTAAATAAAACCAGTGCCATCCTACCCATCTATCTACATAAAACCAGTGCCGTCCTCCCCATCTATCTACATAAAACCAGTCCTGTCCTCTGCATCTCTCTACATAAAACCAGTGCCACCCTACCCATCTATATACATAATACCAGTGCCGTACTCTCCATCTCTCTCATAAAACCAGTACCGTCCTCCTCATCTGTCTGCATAAAACCAGTGTCGTCCTCTCCATCAATCCAGATAAAACCAGTGCCGTCGTACCCAACGAACTAGATAAAACCAGTGCCATCCTCCCCATCTAACTACATAATACCAGTGCCGTCCTCTCTATCTCTCTACATAAAACCAGTGCCATCTTCCTCATCTATCTGCATAAGACCATTGCCGTCCTACCCATCTATCTACATAAAACCAGTGTCGTGCTACTGATCCATCAACATAAAACCATTGTTGTCCTCCCCATCTATCTACATAAAACCAGTGCAGTCCACCCCATCTACCTACATAAAACCAGTGCCCATTCTCTCCATCTCTCTACATAATACCAGTGCCGTCCTGTCTATCTCTCTACATAAAACCAGTGCCGTCCTCCTCATCTATCTACATAAAACCAGTGCCGTCCCACCCATCTACCTACAAAAAACCAGTGCCACCCTACACATCTATATACATAATACCAGTGCCGTACTCTCCATCTCTCTCATAAAACCAGTACCGTCCTCACCATCTGTCTGCATAAAACCAGTGTCATCCTCCCCATCTATCTAGATAAAACCAGTGCCGTCGTACCCAACGAACTAGATAAAACCAGTGCCAACCTCCCCGTCTAACTACATAATACCAGTGCCATCCTCTCCATCTCTCTACATAAAACCAGTGCCATTTTCCTCATCTATCTACATAAGACCATGGCCGTCCTACCCATCTATATACATAATACCAGTGCCGTACTCTCCATCTCTCTACATGAATCCAGTGCTGTCCTACCCATCTATCTACGTAAAACCAGTGCCGTGTTCTCAATCTCTCTACATAAAACCAGTGCCATCCTCCCCATCTCTCTAAATAAAACCAGTGCCGTCCTACCCTCCCGTCTACATAAAACCAGTGCCATCCTACCCATCTAACTACATAAAACCAGTGTCATCCTCCCCACCTATCTACATAAAACCAGTGCCGTCCTCCCCATCTATCTATATAAAACTAGTGCCATCCTTTCCATCTCTCTACACAATACCAGTGCTGTCCTCCCCATCTAACTACATAAAACCAGTGCCGTCCTCCCCATCTATCTACATAAAATCAGTGCCATCCTACTCATCTATCTACATAAAACCAGTGCCATCCTCCCCATATATCTACATAAAACCAGTGCCGTCCTCCCCATCTATCTAAATAAAACCAGTCCCATACTCTCCAGCTCTCTCATAAAACCAGTACCGTCCTCCCCATCTGTCTGCATAAAACCAGTGTCGTCCTCCCCATCAATCCAGATAAAACCAGTGCCGTCGTACCCAACGAACTAGATAAAACCAGTGCCAACCTCCCCATCTAACTACATAATACCAGTGCCGTCCTCTCCATCTCTCTACATAAAACCAGTGCCATCTTCCTCATCTATCTGCATAAGACCATTGCCGTCCTACCCATCTATCTACATAAAACCAGTGCCAAGCTACTGATCCATCAACATAAAACCAGTGCCGTCCTCCCCATCTATCTATATAAAACTAGTGCCGTCCTTTCCATCTCTCTACATGAATCCAGTGCCGTCCTCCACATCTATCTACATAAAAACAGTGCCTGTTCTCTCCATCTCTCTACATGAATCCGGTGCCGTCCACCACATCTCCCTACATAAAACCAGTGCAATCGTACTCATCCATCTACATAAAACCAGTGCCCGTTCTCTCCATCTCTCTACATCAATCCAGTGCCATCTTCCTCATCTATCTGCATAAGACCATTGCCGTCCTACCCATCTATCTACATAAAACCAGTGCCATGCTACTGATCCATCAACATAAAACCAGTGTCGTCCTCCCCATCAATCTAGATAAAACCAGTGCCGTCGTACCCAACGAACTAGATAAAACCAGTGCCATCCTCCCCATCTGACTACATAATACCAGTGCCGTCCTCTCCATCTCTCTACATAAAACCAGTGCCATCTTCCTCATCTATCTGCATAAGACCATTGCCGTCCTACCCATCTATCTACATAAAACCAGTGCCGTGCTACTGATCAATCAACATAAAACCAGTGCCATCTTCCTCATCTATCTGCATAAGACCATTGCCGTGCTACTGATCCATCAACATAAAACCAGTGTCGTCCTCCCCATCTATCTACATAAAACCAGTGCCCGTTCTCTCCATCTCTCTACATGAATCCAGTGCCGTCCTCCACATCTCTCTACATAAAACCAGTGCAATCCTACTCATCTATCTACATAAAAACAGTGCCGTCCTACTGATACATCAACATAAAACCAGTGCCATCCACCTCATCTCTCTAAATAAAACCAGTGCCCTCCTACCCATCTAACTACATAAAACCAGTGCCGTCCTCCTCATCTATCTACATAAAACCAGTGCCGTCCTACCCATCTATCTACATAAAACCAGTGCCATCCCACCCATCTATCTACATAAAACCAGTGCCACCCTGCACATCTATATGCATAATACCAGTGCCGTACTCTCCATCTCTCTCATAAAACCAGTACCGTCCTCCCCATCTGTCTGCATAAAACCAGTGTCGTCCTCCACATCTATCTACATAAAACCAGTGCCGTGCTACTGATCCATCAACATAAAACCAGTGTCGTCCTCCCCATCTATCTACATAAAACCAGTGCCCGTTCTCTCCATCTTTCTACATGAATCCAGTGCCGTCCTCCACATCTCCCTACATAAAACCAGTGCAATACTACTCATCTATCTCCATAAAACCAGTGCCGTCCTACCCACCCGTCTACATAAAACCAGTGCCATCCTACCCATCTAACTACATAAAACCTGTGCCGTCCGCCCCAACTAAGTACATAAAACCAGTGCCGTCCTCCCCATCTATCTATATAAAACTAGTGCCATCCTTTCCATCTCTCTACATAATACCAGTGCCGTCCTCCCCATCTAACTACATAAAACCCGAGCCGTGCTCCCCATCTATCTACATAAAATCAGTGCCATCCTACTCATCTATCTACATAAAATCAGTGCCATCCTCCCCATATATCTACATAAAACCAGTGCCGTCCTCCCCATCTATCTAAATAAAACCAGTGCCATCCTACCCATCTATCTACATAAAACCAGTGCCGTCCTCCCCATCTATCTACATAAAACCAGTCCTGTCCTCTGCATCTCTCTACATAAAACCAGTGCCACCCTACCCATCTATATACATAATACCAGTGCCGTACTCTCCATCTCTCTCATAAAACCAGTACCGTCCTCCTCATCTGTCTGCATAAAACCAGTGTCGTCCTCTCCATCAATCCAGATAAAACCAGTGCCGTCGTACCCAACGAACTAGATAAAACCAGTGCCATCCTCCCCATCTAACTACATAATACCAGTGCCGTCCTCTCTATCTCTCTACATAAAACCAGTGCCATCTTCCTCATCTATCTGCATAAGACCATTGCCGTCCTACCCATCTATCTACATAAAACCAGTGTCGTGCTACTGATCCATCAACATAAAACCATTGTTGTCCTCCCCATCTATCTACATAAAACCAGTGCAGTCCACCCCATCTACCTACATAAAACCAGTGCCCATTCTCTCCATCTCTCTACATGAATCCAGTGCCGTCCTCCATATCTCTCTACATAAAACCAGTGCCATCCTACTCATCTATCTACATAAAACCAGTGCAATCCTACTCATCTATCTACATAAAACCATTGTTGTCCTCCCCATCTATCTACATAAAACCAGTGCAGTCCACCCCATCTACCTACATAAAACCAGTGCCCATTCTCTCCATCTCTCTACATAATACCAGTGCCGTCCTGTCTATCTCTCTACAAAAAACCAGTGCCGTCCTCCTCATCTATCTACATAAAACCAGTGCCGTCCCACCCATCTACCTACAAAAAACCAGTGCCACCCTACACATCTATATACATAATACCAGTGCCGTACTCTCCATCTCTCTCATAAAACCAGTACCGTCCTCACCATCTGTCTGCATAAAACCAGTGTCATCCTACCCATCTATCTAGATAAAACCAGTGCCGTCGTACCCAACGAACTAGATAAAACCAGTGCCAACCTCCCCGTCTAACTACATAATACCAGTGCCATCCTCTCCATCTCTCTACATAAAACCAGTGCCATTTTCCTCATCTATCTACATAAGACCATGGCCGTCCTACCCATCTATATACATAATACCAGTGCCGTACTCTCCATCTCTCTACATGAATCCAGTGCTGTCCTACCCATCTATCTACGTAAAACCAGTGCCGTGTTCTCAATCTCTCTACATAAAACCAGTGCCATCCTCCCCATCTCTCTAAATAAAACCAGTGCCGTCCTACCCTCCCGTCTACATAAAACCAGTGCCATCCTACCCATCTAACTACATAAAACCAGTGTCATCCTCCCCACCTATCTACATAAAACCAGTGCCGTCCTCCCCATCTATCTATATAAAACTAGTGCCATCCTTTCCATCTCTCTACACAATACCAGTGCTGTCCTCCCCATCTAACTACATAAAACCAGTGCCGTCCTCCCCATCTATCTACATAAAATCAGTGCCATCCTACTCATCTATCTACATAAAACCAGTGCCATCCTCCCCATATATCTACATAAAACCAGTGCCGTCCTCCCCATCTATCTAAATAAAACCAGTCCCATACTCTCCAGCTCTCTCATAAAACCAGTACCGTCCTCCCCATCTGTCTGCATAAAACCAGTGTCGTCCTCCCCATCAATCCAGATAAAACCAGTGCCGTCGTACCCAACGAACTAGATAAAACCAGTGCCAACCTCCCCATCTAACTACATAATACCAGTGCCGTCCTCTCCATCTCTCTACATAAAACCAGTGCCATCTTCCTCATCTATCTGCATAAGACCATTGCCGTCCTACCCATCTATCTACATAAAACCAGTGCCAAGCTACTGATCCATCAACATAAAACCAGTGCCGTCCTCCCCATCTATCTATATAAAACTAGTGCCGTCCTTTCCATCTCTCTACATGAATCCAGTGCCGTCCTCCACATCTATCTACATAAAAACAGTGCCCGTTCTCTCCATCTCTCTACATGAATCCGGTGCCGTCCACCACATCTCCCTACATAAAACCAGTGCAATCGTACTCATCCATCTACATAAAACCAGTGCCCGTTCTCTCCATCTCTCTACATCAATCCAGTGCCATCTTCCTCATCTATCTGCATAAAACCAGTGTCGTCCTCCCCATCTATCTACAGAAAACCAGTGCCGTCCTCCCCATCTATCTATATAAAACTGGTGCCATCCTTTCCATCTCTCTACATGAATCCAGTGCCGTCCTCCACATCTATCTACATAAAACCAGTGCCCGTTCTCTCCATCTCTCTACATGAATCCAGTGCCGTCCTCCACATCTCCCTACATAAAACCAGTGCAATACTACTCATCTATCTCCATAAAACCAGTGCCGTCCTACCCACCCGTCGACATAAAACCAGTGCCATCCTACCCATCTAACTACATAAAACCTGTGCCGTCCGCCCCAACTAAGTACATAAAACCAGTGCCGTCCTCCCCATCTATCTATATAAAACTAGTGCCATCCTTTCCATCTCTCTACATAATACCAGTGCAATCCTACTCATCTATCTACATAAAAACAGTGCCGTCCTACTGATACATCAACATAAAACCAGTGCCATCCACCTCATCTCTCTAAATAAAACCAGCGCCCTCCTACCCATCTAACTACATAAAACCAGTGCCGTCCTCCTCATCTATCTACATAAAACCAGTGCCGTCCTACCCATCTATCTACATAAAACCAGTGCCATCCCACCCATCTATCTACATAAAACCAGTGCCACCCTGCACATCTATATGCATAATACCAGTGCCGTACTCTCCATCTCTCTCATAAAACCAGTACCGTCCTCCCCATCTGTCTGCATAAAACCAGTGTCGTCCTCCACATCTATCTACATAAAACCAGTGCCGTGCTACTGATCCATCAACATAAAACCAGTGTCGTCCTCCCCATCTATCTACATAAAACCAGTGCCCGTTCTCTCCATCTTTCTACATGAATCCAGTGCCGTCCTCCACATCTCCCTACATAAAACCAGTGCAATACTACTCATCTATCTCCATAAAACCAGTGCCGTCCTACCCACCCGTCTACATAAAACCAGTGCCATCCTACCCATCTAACTACATAAAACCTGTGCCGTCCGCCCCAACTAAGTACATAAAACCAGTGCCGTCCTCCCCATCTATCTATATAAAACTAGTGCCATCCTTTCCATCTCTCTACATAATACCAGTGCCGTCCTCCCCATCTAACTACATAAAACCCGAGCCGTGCTCCCCATCTATCTACATAAAATCAGTGCCATCCTACTCATCTATCTACATAAAATCAGTGCCATCCTCCCCATATATCTACATAAAACCAGTGCCGTCCTCCCCATCTATCTAAATAAAACCAGTGCCATCCTACCCATCTATCTACATAAAACCAGTGCCGTCCTCCCCATCTATCTACATAAAACCAGTCCTGTCCTCTGCATCTCTCTACATAAAACCAGTGCCACCCTACCCATCTATATACATAATACCAGTGCCGTACTCTCCATCTCTCTCATAAAACCAGTACCGTCCTCCTCATCTGTCTGCATAAAACCAGTGTCGTCCTCTCCATCAATCCAGATAAAACCAGTGCCGTCGTACCCAACGAACTAGATAAAACCAGTGCCATCCTCCCCATCTAACTACATAATACCAGTGCCGTCCTCTCTATCTCTCTACATAAAACCAGTGCCATCTTCCTCATCTATCTGCATAAGACCATTGCCGTCCTACCCATCTATCTACATAAAACCAGTGTCGTGCTACTGATCCATCAACATAAAACCATTGTTGTCCTCCCCATCTATCTACATAAAACCAGTGCAGTCCACCCCATCTACCTACATAAAACCAGTGCCCATTCTCTCCATCTCTCTACATGAATCCAGTGCCGTCCTCCATATCTCTCTACATAAAACCAGTGCCATCCTACTCATCTATCTACATAAAACCAGTGCAATCCTACTCATCTATCTACATAAAACCATTGTTGTCCTCCCCATCTATCTACATAAAACCAGTGCAGTCCACCCCATCTACCTACATAAAACCAGTGCCCATTCTCTCCATCTCTCTACATAATACCAGTGCCGTCCTGTCTATCTCTCTACATAAAACCAGTGCCGTCCTCCTCATCTATCTACATAAAACCAGTGCCGTCCCACCCATCTACCTACAAAAAACCAGTGCCACCCTACACATCTATATACATAATACCAGTGCCGTACTCTCCATCTCTCTCATAAAACCAGTACCGTCCTCACCATCTGTCTGCATAAAACCAGTGTCATCCTCCCCATCTATCTAGATAAAACCAGTGCCGTCGTACCCAACGAACTAGATAAAACCAGTGCCAACCTCCCCGTCTAACTACATAATACCAGTGCCATCCTCTCCATCTCTCTACATAAAACCAGTGCCATTTTCCTCATCTATCTACATAAGACCATGGCCGTCCTACCCATCTATATACATAATACCAGTGCCGTACTCTCCATCTCTCTACATGAATCCAGTGCTGTCCTACCCATCTATCTACGTAAAACCAGTGCCGTGTTCTCAATCTCTCTACATAAAACCAGTGCCATCCTCCCCATCTCTCTAAATAAAACCAGTGCCGTCCTACCCTCCCGTCTACATAAAACCAGTGCCATCCTACCCATCTAACTACATAAAACCAGTGTCATCCTCCCCACCTATCTACATAAAACCAGTGCCGTCCTCCCCATCTATCTATATAAAACTAGTGCCATCCTTTCCATCTCTCTACACAATACCAGTGCTGTCCTCCCCATCTAACTACATAAAACCAGTGCCGTCCTCCCCATCTATCTACATAAAATCAGTGCCATCCTACTCATCTATCTACATAAAACCAGTGCCATCCTCCCCATATATCTACATAAAACCAGTGCCGTCCTCCCCATCTATCTAAATAAAACCAGTCCCATACTCTCCAGCTCTCTCATAAAACCAGTACCGTCCTCCCCATCTGTCTGCATAAAACCAGTGTCGTCCTCCCCATCAATCCAGATAAAACCAGTGCCGTCGTACCCAACGAACTAGATAAAACCAGTGCCAACCTCCCCATCTAACTACATAATACCAGTGCCGTCCTCTCCATCTCTCTACATAAAACCAGTGCCATCTTCCTCATCTATCTGCATAAGACCATTGCCGTCCTACCCATCTATCTACATAAAACCAGTGCCAAGCTACTGATCCATCAACATAAAACCAGTGCCGTCCTCCCCATCTATCTATATAAAACTAGTGCCGTCCTTTCCATCTCTCTACATGAATCCAGTGCCGTCCTCCACATCTATCTACATAAAAACAGTGCCCGTTCTCTCCATCTCTCTACATGAATCCGGTGCCGTCCACCACATCTCCCTACATAAAACCAGTGCAATCGTACTCATCCATCTACATAAAACCAGTGCCCGTTCTCTCCATCTCTCTACATCAATCCAGTGCCATCTTCCTCATCTATCTGCATAAGACCATTGCCGTCCTACCCATCTATCTACATAAAACCAGTGCCATGCTACTGATCCATCAACATAAAACCAGTGTCGTCCTCCCCATCTATCTACAGAAAACCAGTGCCGTCCTCCCCATCTATCTATATAAAACTGGTGCCATCCTTTCCATCTCTCTACATGAATCCAGTGCCGTCCTCCACATCTATCTACATAAAACCAGTGCCCGTTCTCTCCATCTCTCTACATGAATCCAGTGCCGTCCTCCACATCTCCCTACATAAAACCAGTGCAATACTACTCATCTATCTCCATAAAACCAGTGCCGTCCTACCCACCCGTCGACATAAAACCAGTGCCATCCTACCCATCTAACTACATAAAACCTGTGCCGTCCGCCCCAACTAAGTACATAAAACCAGTGCCGTCCTCCCCATCTATCTATATAAAACTAGTGCCATCCTTTCCATCTCTCTACATAATGCCAGTGCAATCCTACTCATCTATCTACATAAAAACAGTGCCGTCCTACTGATACATCAACATAAAACCAGTGCCATCCACCTCATCTCTCTAAATAAAACCAGTGCCCTCCTACCCATCTAACTACATAAAACCAGTGCCGTCCTCCTCATCTATCTACATAAAACCAGTGCCGTCCTACCCATCTATCTACATAAAACCAGTGCCATCCCACCCATCTATCTACATAAAACCAGTGCCACCCTGCACATCTATATGCATAATACCAGTGCCGTACTCTCCATCTCTCTCATAAAACCAGTACCGTCCTCCCCATCTGTCTGCATAAAACCGGTGTCGTCCTCCACATCTATCTACATAAAACCAGTGCCGTGCTACTGATCCATCAACATAAAACCAGTGTCGTCCTCCCCATCTATCTACATAAAACCAGTGCCCGTTCTCTCCATCTTTCTACATGAATCCAGTGCCGTCCTCCACATCTCCCTACATAAAACCAGTGCAATACTACTCATCTATCTCCATAAAACCAGTGCCGTCCTACCCACCCGTCTACATAAAACCAGTGCCATCCTACCCATCTAACTACATAAAACCTGTGCCGTCCGCCCCAACTAAGTACATAAAACCAGTGCCGTCCTCCCCATCTATCTATATAAAACTAGTGCCATCCTTTCCATCTCTCTACATAATACCAGTGCCGTCCTCCCCCTCTAACTACATAAAACCCGAGCCGTGCTCCCCATCTATCTACATAAAATCAGTGCCATCCTACTCATCTATCTACATAAAATCAGTGCCATCCTCCCCATATATCTACATAAAACCAGTGCCGTCCTCCCCATCTATCTAAATAAAACCAGTGCCATCCTACCCATCTATCTACATAAAACCAGTACCGTCCTCCCCATCTATCTACATAAAACCAGTCCTGTCCTCTGCATCTCTCTACATAAAACCAGTGCCACCCTACCCATCTATATACATAATACCAGTGCCGTACTCTCCATCTCTCTCATAAAACCAGTACCGTCC
The DNA here is from genome assembly GCF_030028105.1 of Mobula birostris. Taxonomy (NCBI): domain Eukaryota; kingdom Metazoa; phylum Chordata; class Chondrichthyes; order Myliobatiformes; family Myliobatidae; genus Mobula; species Mobula birostris. The sequence goes on from NW_027274435.1 coordinate 30,435, forward strand.
TCCTCATCTGTCTGCATAAAACCAGTGTCGTCCTCTCCATCAATCCAGATAAAACCAGTGCCGTCGTACCCAACGAACTAGATAAAACCAGTGCCATCCTCCCCATCTAACTACATAATACCAGTGCCGTCCTCTCTATCTCTCTACATAAAACCAGTGCCATCTTCCTCATCTATCTGCATAAGACCATTGCCGTCCTACCCATCTATCTACATAAAACCAGTGTCGTGCTACTGATCCATCAACATAAAACCATTGTTGTCCTCCCCATCTATCTACATAAAACCAGTGCAGTCCACCCCATCTACCTACATAAAACCAGTGCCCATTCTCTCCATCTCTCTACATGAATCCAGTGCCGTCCTCCATATCTCTCTACATAAAACCAGTGCCATCCTACTCATCTATCTACATAAAACCAGTGCAATCCTACTCATCTATCTACATAAAACCATTGTTGTCCTCCCCATCTATCTACATTAAACCAGTGCAGTCCACCCCATCTACCTACATAAAACCAGTGCCCATTCTCTCCATCTCTCTACATAATACCAGTGCCGTCCTCTCTATCTCTCTACATAAAACCAGTGCCGTCCTCCTCATCTATCTACATAAAACCAGTGCCGTCCCACCCATCTACCTACAAAAAACCAGTGCCACCCTACACATCTATATACATAATACCAGTGCCGTACTCTCCATCTCTCTCATAAAACCAGTACCGTCCTCACCATCTGTCTGCATAAAACCAGTGTCATCCTCCCCATCTATCTAGATAAAACCAGTGCCGTCGTACCCAACGAACTAGATAAAACCAGTGCCAACCTCCCCGTCTAACTACATAATACCAGTGCCATCCTCTCCATCTCTCTACATAAAACCAGTGCCATTTTCCTCATCTATCTACATAAGACCATGGCCGTCCTACCCATCTATATACATAATACCAGTGCCGTACTCTCCATCTCTCTACATGAATCCAGTGCTGTCCTACCCATCTATCTACGTAAAACCAGTGCCGTGTTCTCAATCTCTCTACATAAAACCAGTGTCATCCTCCCCATCTCTCTAAATAAAACCAGTGCCGTCCTACCCTCCCGTCTACATAAAACCAGTGCCATCCTACCCATCTAACTACATAAAACCAGTGTCATCCTCCCCACCTATCTACATAAAACCAGTGCCGTCCTCCCCATCTATCTATATAAAACTAGTGCCATCCTTTCCATCTCTCTACACAATACCAGTGCTGTCCTCCCCATCTAACTACATAAAACCAGTGCCGTCCTCCCCATCTATCTACATAAAATCAGTGCCATCCTACTCATCTATCTACATAAAACCAGTGCCATCCTCCCCATATATCTACATAAAACCAGTGCCGTCCTCCCCATCTATCTAAATAAAACCAGTCCCATACTCTCCAGCTCTCTCATAAAACCAGTACCGTCCTCCCCATCTGTCTGCATAAAACCAGTGTCGTCCTCCCCATCAATCCAGATAAAACCAGTGCCGTCGTACCCAACGAACTAGATAAAACCAGTGCCAACCTCCCCATCTAACTACATAATACCAGTGCCGTCCTCTCCATCTCTCTACATAAAACCAGTGCCATCTTCCTCATCTATCTGCATAAGACCATTGCCGTCCTACCCATCTATCTACATAAAACCAGTGCCAAGCTACTGATCCATCAACATAAAACCAGTGCCGTCCTCCCCATCTATCTATATAAAACTAGTGCCGTCCTTTCCATCTCTCTACATGAATCCAGTGCCGTCCTCCACATCTATCTACATAAAAACAGTGCCCGTTCTCTCCATCTCTCTACATGAATCCGGTGCCGTCCACCACATCTCCCTACATAAAACCAGTGCAATCGTACTCATCCATCTACATAAAACCAGTGCCCGTTCTCTCCATCTCTCTACATCAATCCAGTGCCATCTTCCTCATCTATCTGCATAAGACCATTGCCGTCCTACCCATCTATCTACATAAAACCAGTGCCATGCTACTGATCCATCAACATAAAACCAGTGTCGTCCTCCCCATCTATCTACAGAAAACCAGTGCCGTCCTCCCCATCTATCTATATAAAACTGGTGCCATCCTTTCCATCTCTCTACATGAATCCAGTGCCGTCCTCCACATCTATCTACATAAAACCAGTGCCCGTTCTCTCCATCTCTCTACATGAATCCAGTGCCGTCCTCCACATCTCCCTACATAAAACCAGTGCAATACTACTCATCTATCTCCATAAAACCAGTGCCGTCCTACCCACCTGTCGACATAAAACCAGTGCCATCCTACCCATCTAACTACATAAAACCTGTGCCGTCCGCCCCAACTAAGTACATAAAACCAGTGCCGTCCTCCCCATCTATCTATATAAAACTAGTGCCATCCTTTCCATCTCTCTACATAATACCAGTGCCGTCCTCCCCATCTAACTACATAAAACCCGAGCCGTGCTCCCCATCTATCTACATAAAATCAGTGCCATCCTACTCATCTATCTACATAAAATCAGTGCCATCCTCCCCATATATCTACATAAAACCAGTGCCGTCCTACCCATCTATCTACATAAAACCAGTGCCGTCCTCCCCATCTATCTACATAAAACCAGTCCTGTCCTCTGCATCTCTCTACATAAAACCAGTGCCACCCTACCCATCTATATACATAATACCAGTGCCGTACTCTCCATCTCTCTCATAAAACCAGTACCGTCCTCCCCATCTGTCTGCATAAAACCAGTGTCGTCCTCCCCATCAATCCAGAAAAAACCAGTGCCGTCGTACCCAACGAACTAGATAAAACCAGTGCCATCCTCCCCATCTAACTACATAATACCAGTGCCGTCCTCTCTATCTCTCTACATAAAACCAGTGCCATCTTCCTCATCTATCTGCATAAGACCATTGCCGTCCTACCCATCTATCTACATAAAACCAGTGCCGTGCTACTGATCCATCAACATAAAACCAGTGTTGTCCTCCCCATCTATCTACATAAAACCAGTGCAGTCCACCCCATCTACCTACATAAAACCAGTGCCCATTCTCTCCATCTCTCTACATGAATCCAGTGCCGTCCTCCACATCTCTCTACATAAAACCAGTGCCATCCTACTCATCTATCTACATAAAACCAGTGCCACCCTACCCATCTATATACATAATACCCGTGCCGTACTCTCCATCTCTCTCATAAAACCAGTACCGTCCTCCCCAGCTGTCTGCATAAAACCAGTGTCGTCCTCCCCATCAATCTAGATAAAACCAGTGTCGTCGTACCCAACGAACTAGATAAAACCAGTGCCATCCTCCCCATCTAACTACATAATACCAGTGCCGTCCTCTCCATCTCTCTACATAAAACCAGTGCCATCTTCCTCATCTATCTGCACAAGACCATTGCCGTCCTACCCATCTATCTACATAAAACAAGTGCCGTCCTCCCCGTCTATCTACATAAAATCAGTGCCGTCCTACCCAACTATCTACATAAAACAAGTGCCGTCCTCCCCATCTATCTACTTAAAATCAGTGCCATCCTCCCCATCTATCTACATAAAACCAGTGCCGTCCTCCCCATTTGTCTGCATAAAACCAGTGCCATCCTACCCATCTATCTACATAAAACCAGTGCTGTCCTCCCCATCTATCTACATAAAACCAGTCCTGTTCGCTGCATCTCTCTACATAAAACCAGTGCCACCCTACCCATCTATAGACATAATACCAGTGCCGTACTCTCCATCTCTCTCATAAAACCAGTACCGTCCTCCCCATCTGTCTGCATAATCCAGTGTCGTCCTCCCCATCAATCTAGATAAAACCAGTGCCCATTCTCTCCATCTCTCTACATGAATCCAGTGCCGTCCTCCACATCTCTCTACATAAAACCAGTGCTATCCTACTCATCTATCTGCATAAAACCAGTGCCATCCTCCCCATCTATCTACATACAACCAGTCCTGTCCTATGCATCTCTCTACATAAAACCAGTGCCATCCTACTCATCTATCCACATAAAACCAGTGCCAAACTCCCCATCTATCTACATAAAACCAGTGTCGTCCTCCCCATTTATCTACATAAAACCAGTGCCATCCTACCCATCTATCTACATAAAACCAGTGCTGTCCTCCCCATCTATCTACATGAAACAAGTGCCGTCCTCCCCATCTCTCTACATAAAAGCAGTGCCACCCTACCCATCTATCTACATAAAACCATTGCCACCCTACACATCTATATGCATAATACCAGTGCAGTACTCTCCATCTCTCTCATAAAACCAGTACCGTCCTCCCCATCTGTCTGCATAAAACCAGTGTCGTCCTCCCCATCTATCTAGATAAAACCAGTGCCGTCGTACCCAACGAACTAGATAAAACCAGCGCCATCCTCCCCGTCTAACTACATAATACCAGTGCCATCCTCTCCATCTCTCTACATAAAACCAGTGCCTTCCTACCCATCTATCTACATAAAACCAGTGTCGTCCACCCCATCTATCTACATAAAATCAGTGCCATCCTACTCATCTATCTACATAAAACCAGTGCCATTCTCCCCATATATCTACATAAAACCAGTGCCGTTCTCCCCATCTATCTAAATAAAACCAGTGCCTTCCTACCCATCTATCTACATAAAACCAGTGTCGTCCGCCCCATCTATCTACATAAAACCAGTGCCTTCCTACCCATCTATCTACATAAAACCAGTGTCGTCCACCCCATCTATCTACATAAAATCAGTGCCATCCTACTCATCTATCTACATAAAACCAGTGCCAACCTCCCCATATATCTACATAAAATCAGTGCCGTCCTCCCCATCTATCTAAATAAAACCAGTCCCATACTCTCCATCTCTCTCATAAAACCAGTACCGTCCTCCCCATCTGTCTGCATAAAACCAGTGTCGTCCTCCCCATCTGTCTGCATAAAACCAGTGTCGTCCTCCCCATCAATCTAGATAAAACCAGTGCCCGTTCTCTCCATCTCTCTACATGAATCCAGTGCCGTCCTCCACATCTCTCTACATAAAACCAGTGCCCTCCTACCCATCTAACTACATAAAACCAGTGCTGTCCTCCCCATCTATCTGCATAAAAAAAATGCCGTCCTCCTCATCTGTCTGCATAAAAGCAGTGTAGTCCTCCCCATCTCTCTACATAAAACCAGTGCCTTCCTACCCATCTATCTACATAAAACCAGTGTCGTCCACACCATCTATCTACATAAAATCAGTGCCATCCTACTCATCTATCTACATAAAACCAGTGCCATCCACCCCATCTCTGTATATAAAACCAGAGCCGTCCTCTCTATCTCTCTACATAAAACCAGTGTCGTCCACCCATCTATCTACATAAAATCACTGCCATCCTCCCCATGTATCCACATAAAACCAGTCCTGTCCTCTGCATCTCTCTACATAAAACCAGTGCCACCATACCCATCTATATACATAATACCAGTGCCGTACTCTCCATCTCTCTCATAAAACCAGTACCGTCCTCCCCATCTATTTGCATAAAACCAGTGTCGTCCTCCCCATCAATCTAGATAAAACCAGTGCCATCGTACCCAACGAACTAGATGAAACCAGTGCCATCCTCCCCATCTAACTACATAATACCAGTGCCGTCCTCTCCACCTCTCTACATAAAACCAGTGCCATCTTCCTCATCTATCTGCATAAGACCATTGCCGTGCTACTGATCCATCAACATAAAACCAGTGTCGTCCTCCCCATCTATCTACATAAAACCAGTGCCCGTTCTCTCCATCTCTCTACATGAATCCAGTGCCGTCCTCCACATATCTCTACGTAAAACCAGTGCAATCCTACTCATCTATCCACATTAAAAACAGTGCCGTCCTACTGATCCATCAACATAAAACCAGTGCATTCCACCCCATCTCTCTAAATAGAACCATTGCCCTCCTACCCATCTAACTACATAAAACCAGTGCCGTCCTCTCCATCTCTCTACATAAAACCAGTGCCGTCCTTTCCATCTATCTACATAAAACCACTGTTGTCCTCCCCATCTACCTATATAAAACCAGAGCCGTCCTCTCTATCTCTCTACATAAAACCAGTGCCGTCCTACCCATCTATCTACATAAAACCAGTGCCATCCTCCCCATCTATCTACATAAAACCAATGCCATCCACCCCATCTCTCTATTTGAAACCAGAGCCGTCCTCTCTATCTCTCTACATAAAACCAGTGCCGTTCTACCCATCTATCTACATAAAACCAGAGTCGTCCACCCCATCTGTCTACATAAAATCAGTGCCATCCTACTCACCTATCTACATAAAACCAGTGCCATCCTCCCCATCTATCTACATAAAACCAGTGCCGTCCTACCATCTATCTAAGTAAAACCAGTGCCGTGTTCTCAATCTCTGTACATAAAACCAGTGCCATCCTCCCCATCTCTCTAAATAAAACCAGTGCCGTCCTACCCATCTATCTACATAAAATCAGTGCCATCCTACTCATCTATCTGCATAAAACCAGTGCCATCCTCCCCATCTATCTACATACAACCAGTCCTGTCCTATGCATCTCTCTACATAAAACCAGTGCCATCCTACTCATCTATCCACATAAAACCAGTGCCAAACTCCCCATCTATCTACATAAAACCAGTGTCGTCCTCCCCATTTATCTACATAAAACCAGTGCCATCCTACCCATCTATCTACATAAAACCAGTGCTGTCCTCCCCATCTATCTACATGAAACAAGTGCCGTCCTCCCCATCTCTCTACATAAAACCAGTGCCACCCTACCCATCTATCTACATAAAACCATTGCCACCCTACACATCTATATGCATAATACCAGTGCAGTACTCTCCATCTCTCTCATAAAACCAGTACCGTCCTCCCCATCTGTCTGCATAAAACCAGTGTCGTCCTCCCCATCTATCTAGATAAAACCAGTGCCGTCGTACCCAACGAACTAGATAAAACCAGCGCCATCCTCCCCGTCTAACTACATAATACCAGTGCCATCCTCTCCATCTCTCTACATAAAACCAGTGCCTTCCTACCCATCTATCTACATAAAACCAGTGTCGTCCACCCCATCTATCTACATAAAATCAGTGCCATCCTACTCATCTATCTACATAAAACCAGTGCCATTCTCCCCATATATCTACATAAAACCAGTGCCGTTCTCCCCATCTATCTAAATAAAACCAGTGCCTTCCTACCCATCTATCTACATAAAACCAGTGTCGTCCGCCCCATCTATCTACATAAAACCAGTGCCTTCCTACCCATCTATCTACATAAAACCAGTGTCGTCCACCCCATCTATCTACATAAAATCAGTGCCATCCTACTCATCTATCTACATAAAACCAGTGCCATTCTCCCCATATATCTACATAAAACCAGTGTCGTCCTCCCCATCTATCTACATAAAACCAGTGCCCGTTCTCTCCATCTGTCTACATGAATCCAGTGCCGTCCTCCACATCTCTCTATGTAAAACCAGTGCAATCCTACTCATCTATCCACATTAAAAACAGTGCCGTCCTACTGATCCATCAACATAAAACCAGTGCATTCCACCCCATCTCTCTAAATAGAACCAGGGCCCTCCTACCCATCTAACTACATAAAACCAGTGCCGTCCTCCTCATCTATCTACATAAAACCAGTGCCGTCCTACCCATCTATCTACATAAAACCAGTGCCGTCCTCCCCATCTAACTACATAAAACCCGAGCCGTGCTCCCCATCTATCTACATAAAATCAGTGCCATCCTACTCATCTATCTACATAAAATCAGTGCCATCCTCCCCATATATCTACATAAAACCAGTGCCGTCCTCCCCATCTATCTATATAAAACTAGTGCCATCCTTTCCATCTCTCTACACAATACCAGTGCTGTCCTCCCCATCTAACTACATAAAACCAGTGCCGTCCTCCCCATCTATCTACATAAAATCAGTGCCATCCTACTCATCTATCTACATAAAACCAGTGCCATCCTCCCCATATATCTACATAAAACCAGTGCCGTCCTCCCCATCTATCTAAATAAAACCAGTCCCATACTCTCCAGCTCTCTCATAAAACCAGTACCGTCCTCCCCATCTGTCTGCATAAAACCAGTATCGTCCTCCCAATCAATCTAGATAAAACCAGTGCCGTCGTACCCAACGAACTAGATAAAACCAGTGCCAACCTCCCCATCTAACTACATAATACCAGTGCCGTCCTCTCCATCTCTCTACATAAAACCAGTGCCATCTTCCTCATCTATCTGCATAAGACCATTGCCGTCCTACCCATCTATCTACATAAAACCAGTGCCATGCTACTGATCCATCAACATAAAACCAGTGTCGTCCTCCCCATCTATCTACAGAAAACCAGTGCCGTCCTCCCCATCTATCTATATAAAACTAGTGCCATCCTTTCCATCTCTCTACATGAATCCAGTGCCGTCCTACCCATCTATCTACATAAAACCAGTGCCCGTTCTCTCCATCTCTCTACATGAATCCGGTGCCGTCCACCACATCTCCCTACATAAAACCAGTGCAATCCTACTCATCCATCTACATAAAACCAGTGCCCGTTCTCTCCATCTCTCTACATGAATCCAGTGCCGTCCTCCACATCTCCCTACATAAAACCAGTGCAATACTACTCATCTATCTCCATAAAACCAGTGCCGTCCTACCCACCCGTCGACATAAAATCAGTGCCATCCTACTCATCTATCTACATAAAATCAGTGCCATCCTCCCCATATATCTACATAAAACCAGTGCCGTCCTCCCCATCTGTCTAAATAAAACCAGTGCCATCCTCCCCATCTAACTACATAATACCAGTGCCATCCTCTCCATCTCTCTACATAAAACCAGTGCCATCTTCCTCATCTATCTGCATAAGACCATTGCCGTGCTACTGATCCATCAACATAAAACCAGTGTCGTCCTCCCCATCTATCTGCATAAAACCAGTGCCCGTTCTCTCCATCTCTCTACATGAATCCAGTGCCGTCCTCCACATCTCTCTACATAAAACCAGTGCAATCCTACTCATCTATCTACATAAAAACAGTGCCGTCCTACTGATCCATCAACATAAAACCAGTGCCATCCACCCCATCTCTCTAAATAAAACCAGTGCCCTCCTACCCATCTAACTACATAAAACCAGTGCCGTCCTCCTCATCTATCTACATAAAACCAGTGCCGTCCTACCCATCTATCTACATAAAACCAGTGCCGTCCCACCCATCTATCTACATAAAACCAGTGCCACCCTGCACATCTATATGCATAATACCAGTGCCGTACTCTCCATCTCTCTCATAAAACCAGTACCGTCCTCCCCATCCGTCTTCATAAAACCAGTGTCGTCCTCCACATCTCCCTACATAAAACCAGTGCAATACTACTCATCTATCTCCATAAATCCAGTGCCGTCCTACCCATCCGTCTACATAAAACCAGTGCCATCCTACCCATCTAACTACATAAAACCTGTGCCGTCCGCCCCAACTAAGTACATAAAACCAGTGCCGTCCTCCCCATCTATCTATATAAAACTAGTGCCGTCCTCCCCATCTATCTACATAAAACCAGTGTCGTCCTCCCCATCTATCTACATAAAACCAGTGCAGTCCACCCCATCTACCTACATAAAACCAGTGCCCATTCTCTCCATCTCTCTACATGAATACAGTGCCGTCCTCCACATCTCTCTACATAAAACCAGTGCCATCCTACTCATCTATCTACATAAAACCAGCGCCGTCCTACTGATCCATCAACATAAAACCAGTGCATTCCACCCCATCTCTCTAATTAGAACCAGTGCCCTCCTACCCATCTAACTACATAAAACCAGTGCCGTCCTCCTCATCTATCTACATAAAACCAGTGCCGACCTACCCATCTATCCACATAAAACCAGTGCCGTCCCACCCATCTACCTACAAAAAACCAGTGCCACCCTACACATCTATATACATAATACCAGTGCCGTACTCTCCATCTCTCTCATAAAACCAGTACCGTCCTCACCAACTGTCTGCATAAAACCAGTGTCATCCTCCCCATCTATCTAGATAAAACCAGTGCCGTCGTACCCAACGAACTAGATAAAACCAGCGCCATCCTCCCCGTCTAACTACATAATACCAGTGCCATCCTCTCCATCTCTCTACATAAAACCAGTGCCATTTTCCTCATCTATCTACATAAGACCATGGCCGTCCTACCCATCCATATACATAATACCAGTGCCGTGCTCTCCATCTCTCTAAATAAAACCAGTGCCGTCCTACCCTCCCGTCTACATAAAACCAGTGCCATCCTACCCATCTAACTACATACAACCTGTGCCGTCCGCCCCAACTAAGTACATAAAACCAGTGTCATCCTCCCCACCTATCTACATAAAACCAGTGCCGTCCTCCCCATCTATCTACATAAAATCAGTGCCATCCTACTCATCTATCTACATAAAACCAGTGCCATCCTCCCCATATATCTACATTAAACCAGTGCCGTCCTCCCCATCTATCTAAATAAAACCAGTCCCATACTCTCCAGCTCTCTCATAAAACCAGTACCGTCCTCCCCATCTGTCTGCATAAAACCAGTGTCGTCCTCCCCATCAATCTAGATAAAACCAGTGCCGTCGTACCCAACGAACTAGATAAAACCAGTGCCAACCTCCCCATCTAACTACATAATACCAGTGCCGTCCTCTCTATCTCTCTACATAAAACCAGTGCCATCTTCCTCATCTATCTGCATAAGACCATTGCCGTCCTACCCATCTATCTACATAAAACCAGTGCCATGCTACTGATCCATCAACATAAAACCAGTGTCGTCCTCCCCATCTATCTACAGAAAACCAGTGCCGTCCTCCCCATCTATCTATATAAAACTAGTGCCATCCTTTCCATCTCTCTACATGAATCCAGTGCCGTCCTCCACATCTATCTACATAAAACCAGTGCCCGTTCTCTCCATCTCTCTACATGAATCCGGTGCCATCCACCACATCTCCCTACATAAAATCAGTGCCATCCTACTCATCTATCTACATAAAATCAGTGCCATCCTCCCCATATATCTACATAAAACCAGTGCCGTCCTCCCCATCAATCTAAATAAAACCAGTGCCATCCTACCCATCTATCTACATAAAACCAGTGCCGTTCTCCCCATCTATCTACATAAAACCAGTCCTGTCCTCTGCATCTCTCTACATAAAACCAGTGCCACCCTACCCATCTATATACATAATACCAGTGCCGTACTCTCCATCTCTCTCATAAAACCACTGCCGTCCTCCTCATCTGTCTGCATAAAACCAGTGTCGTCCTCTCCATCAATCCAGATAAAACCAGTGCCGTCGTACCCAACGAACTAGATAAAACCAGTGCCATCCTCCCCATCTAACTACATAATACCAGTGACGTCCTCTCTATCTCTCTACATAAAACCAGTGCCATCTTCCTCATCTATCTGCATAAGACCATTGCCGTCCTACCCATCTATCTACATAAAACCAGTGCCGTGCTACTGATCCATCAACATAAAACCAGTGTTGTCCTCCCCATCTATCTACATAAAACCAGTGCCGTCCCACCCATCTACCTACAAAAAACCAGTGCCACCCTACACATCTATATACATAATACCAGTGCCGTACTCTCCATCTCTCTCATAAAACCAGTACCGTCCTCACCATCTGTCTGCATAAAACCAGTGTCATCCTCCCCATCTATCTAGATAAAACCAGTGCCGCCGTACCCAACGAACTAGATAAAACCAGCGCCATCCTCCCCGTCTAACTACATAACACCAGTGCCATCCTCTCCATCTCTCTACATAAAACCAGTGCCATTTTCCTCATCTATCTACATAAGACCATGGCCGTCCTACCCATCTATATACACAATACCAGTGCCGTACTCTCCATCTCTCTACATGAATCCAGTGCTGTCCTACCCATCTATCTACGTAAAACCAGTGCCGTGTTCTCAATCTCTCTACATAAAACCAGTGCCATCCTCCCCATCTCTCTAAATAAAACCAGTGCCGTCCTACCCTCCCGTCTACATAAAACCAGTGCCATCCTACCCATCTAACTACATAAAACCTGTGCCGTCCGCCCCAACTAAGTACATAAAACCAGTGTCATCCTCCCCATCTATCTATATAAAACTAGTGCCATCCTTTCCATCTCTCTACATAATACCAGTGCTGTCCTCCCCATCTAACTACATAAAACCAGTGCCGTCCTCCCCATCTATCTACATAAAATCAGTGCCATCCTACTCATCTATCTACATAAAACCAGTGCCATCCTCCCCATATATCTACATAAAACCAGTGCCGTCCTCCCCATCTATCTAAATAAAACCAGTCCCATACTCTCCAGCTCTCTCATAAAACCAGTACCGTCCTCCCCATCTGTCTGCATAAAACCAGTGTCGTCCTCCCCATCAATCTAGATAAAACCAGTGCCGTCGTACCCAACGAACTAGATAAAACCAGTGCCAACCTCCCCATCTAACTACATAATACCAGTGCCGTCCTCTCCATCTCTCTACATAAAACCAGTGCCTTCTTCCTCATCTATCTGCATAAGACCATTGCCGTCCTACCCATCTATCTACATAAAACCAGTGCCATGCTACTGATCCATCAACATGAAACCAGTGTCGTCCTCCCCATCTATCTACGGAAAACCAGTGCCGTCCTCCCCATCTATCTATATAAAACTACTGCCATCCTTTCCATCTCTCTACATGAATCCAGTGCCGTCCTCCACATCTATCTACATAAAACCAGTGCCCGTTCTCTCCATCTCTCTACATGAATCCGGTGCCGTCCACCACATCTCCCTACATAAAACCAGTGCAATCCTACTCATCCATCTACATAAAACCAGTGCCCATTCTCTCCATCTCTCTACATGAATCCAGTGCCATCCTCCACTTCTCCCTACATAAAACCAGTGCAATACTACTCATCTATCTCCATAAAACCAGTGCCGTCCTACTCACCCGTCGACATAAAACCAGTGCCATCCTACCCATCTAACTACATAAAACCTGTGCCGTCCGCCCCAACTAAGTACATAAAACCAATGCCGTCCTCCCCATCTATCTATATAAAACTAGTGCCATCCTTTCCATCTCTCTACATAATACCAGTGCCGTCCTCCCCATCTAACTACATAAAACCCGAGCCGTGCTCCCCATCTATCTACATAAAATCAGTGCCATCCTACTCATCTATCTACATAAAATCAGTGCCATCCTCCCCATATATCTACATAAACCCAGTGCCGTCCTCCCCATCAATCTAAATAAAACCAGTGCCATCCTACCCATCTATCTACATAAAACCAGTGCCGTCCTCCCCATCTATCTACATAAAAACAGTCCTGTCCTCTGCATCTCTCTACATAAAACCAGTGCCACCCTACCCATCTATATACATAATACCAGTGCCGTACTCTCCATCTCTCTCATAAAACCACTACCGTCCTCCTCATCTGTCTGCATAAAACCAGTGTCGTCCTCTCCATCAATCCAGATAAAACCAGTGCCGTCGTACCCAACGAACTAGATAAAACCAGTGCCATCCTCCCCATCTAACTACATAATACCAGTGCCGTCCTCTCTATCTCTCTACATAAAACCAGTGCCATCTTCCTCATCTATCTGCATAAGACCATTGCCGTCCTACCCATCTATCTACATAAAACCAGTGCCGTGCTACTGATCCATCAACATAAAACCAGTGTTGTCCTCCCCATCTATCGACATAAAACCAGTGCCATCCCACCCATCTACCTACAAAAAACCAGTGCCACCCTACACATCTATATACATAATACCAGTGCCGTACTCTCCATCTCTCTCATAAAACCAGTACCGTCCTCACCATCTGTCTGCATAAAACCAGTGTCATCCTCCCCATCTATCTAGATAAAACCAGTGCCGTCGTACCCAACGAACTAGATAAAACCAGCGCCATCCTCCCCGTCTAACTACATAACACCAGTGCCATCCTCTCCATCTCTCTACATAAAACCAGTGCCATTTTCCTCATCTATCTGCATAAGACCATGGCCGTCCTACCCATCTATATACACAATACCAGTGCCGTACTCTCCATCTCTCTACATGAATCCAGTGCTGTCCTACCCATCTATCTACGTAAAACCAGTGCCGTGTTCTCAATCTCTCTACATAAAACCAGTGCCATCCTCCCCATCTCTCTAAATAAAACCAGTGCCGTCCTACCCTCCCGTCTACATAAAACCAGTGCCATCCTACCCATCTAACTACATAAAACCTGTGCCGTCCGCCCCAACTAAGTACATAAAACCAGTGTCGTCCTCCCCATCTATCTACATAAAACCAGTGCCCGTTCTCTCCATCTCTCTACATGAATCCAGTGCCGTCCTCCACATCTCCCTACATAAAACCAGTGCAATACTACTCATCTATCTCCTTAAAACCAGTGCCGTCCTACCCACCCGTCTACATAAAACCAGTGCCATCCTACCCATCTAACTACATAAAACCTGTGCCGTCCGCCCCATCTATCTACATAAAACCAGTCCTGTCCTCTGCATCTCTCTACATAAAACCAGTGCCACCCTACCCATCTATATACATAATACCAGTGCCGTACTCTCCATCTCTCTCATAAAACCAGTACCGTCCTCCCCATCTGTCTGCATAAAACCAGTGTCGTCCTCTCCATCAATCCAGATAAAACCAGTGCCGTCGTACCCAACGAACTAGATAAAACCAGTGCCATCCTCCCCATCTAACTACATAATACCAGTGCCGTCCTCTCCATCTCTCTACATAAAACCAGTGCCATCTTCCTCATCTATCTGCATAAGACCATTGCCGTCCTACCCATCTATCTACATAAAACCAGTGCGGTGCTACTGATCCATCAACATAAAACCAGTGTTGTCCTCCCCATCTATCTACATAAAAACAGTCCTGTCCTCTGCATCTCTCTACATAAAACCAGTGCCACCCTACCCATCTATATACATAATACCAGTGCCGTACTCTCCATCTCTCTCATAAAACCACTACCGTCCTCCTCATCTGTCTGCATAAAACCAGTGTCGTCCTCTCCATCAATCCAGATAAAACCAGTGCCGTCGTACCCAACGAACTAGATAAAACCAGTGCCATCCTCCCCATCTAACTACATAATACCAGTGCCGTCCTCTCTATCTCTCTACATAAAACCAGTGCCATCTTCCTCATCTATCTGCATAAGACCATTGCCGTCCTACCCATCTATCTACATAAAACCAGTGCCGTGCTACTGATCCATCAACATAAAACCAGTGTTGTCCTCCCCATCTATCGACATAAAACCAGTGCCATCCCACCCATCTACCTACAAAAAACCAGTGCCACCCTACACATCTATATACATAATACCAGTGCCGTACTCTCCATCTCTCTCATAAAACCAGTACCGTCCTCACCATCTGTCTGCATAAAACCAGTGTCATCCTCCCCATCTATCTAGATAAAACCAGTGCCGTCGTACCCAACGAACTAGATAAAACCAGCGCCATCCTCCCCGTCTAACTACATAACACCAGTGCCATCCTCTCCATCTCTCTACATAAAACCAGTGCCATTTTCCTCATCTATCTGCATAAGACCATGGCCGTCCTACCCATCTATATACACAATACCAGTGCCGTACTCTCCATCTCTCTACATGAATCCAGTGCTGTCCTACCCATCTATCTACGTAAAACCAGTGCCGTGTTCTCAATCTCTCTACATAAAACCAGTGCCATCCTCCCCATCTCTCTAAATAAAACCAGTGCCGTCCTACCCTCCCGTCTACATAAAACCAGTGCCATCCTACCCATCTAACTACATAAAACCTGTGCCGTCCGCCCCAACTAAGTACATAAAACCAGTGTCGTCCTCCCCATCTATCTACATAAAACCAGTGCCCGTTCTCTCCATCTCTCTACATGAATCCAGTGCCGTCCTCCACATCTCCCTACATAAAACCAGTGCAATACTACTCATCTATCTCCTTAAAACCAGTGCCGTCCTACCCACCCGTCTACATAAAACCAGTGCCATCCTACCCATCTAACTACATAAAACCTGTGCCGTCCGCCCCATCTATCTACATAAAACCAGTCCTGTCCTCTGCATCTCTCTACATAAAACCAGTGCCACCCTACCCATCTATATACATAATACCAGTGCCGTACTCTCCATCTCTCTCATAAAACCAGTACCGTCCTCCCCATCTGTCTGCATAAAACCAGTGTCGTCCTCTCCATCAATCCAGATAAAACCAGTGCCGTCGTACCCAACGAACTAGATAAAACCAGTGCCATCCTCCCCATCTAACTACATAATACCAGTGCCGTCCTCTCCATCTCTCTACATAAAACCAGTGCCATCTTCCTCATCTATCTGCATAAGACCATTGCCGTCCTACCCATCTATCTACATAAAACCAGTGCGGTGCTACTGATCCATCAACATAAAACCAGTGTTGTCCTCCCCATCTATCCACATAAAACCAGTGCAGTCCACCCCAACTACCTACATAAAACCAGTGCCCATTCTCTCCATCTCTCTACATGAATCCAGTGCCATCCTCCACATCTCTCTACATAAAACCAGTGCCATCCTACTCATCTATCTACATAAAACCAGTGCCGTCCTACTGATCCATCAACATAAAACCAGTGCATTCCACCAAATCTCTCTAAATAGAACCAGTGCCCTCCTACCCATCTAACTACATAAAACCAGTGCCGTCCTCCTCATCTATCTACATAAAACCAGTGCCGACCTACCCATCTATCTACATAAAACCAGTGCCGTCCCACCCATCTACCTACAAAAAACCAGTGCCACCCTACACATCTATATACATAATACCAGTGCCGTACTCTCCATCTCTCTCATAAAACCAGTACCGTCCTCACCATCTGTCTGCATAAAACCTGTGTCATCCTCCCCATCTATCTAGATAAAACCAGTGCCGTCGTACCCAACAAACTAGATAAAACCAGCGCCATCCTCCCCGTCTAACTACATAATACCAGTGCCATCCTCTCCATCTCTCTACATAAAACCAGTGCCATTTTCCTCATCTATCTACATAAGACCATGGCCGTCCTACCCATCTATATACATAATACCAGTGCCGTACTCTCCATCTCTCTACATGAATCCAGTGCTGTCCTACCCATCTATCTACGTAAAACCAGTGCCGTGTTCTCAATCTCTCTACATAAAACCAGTGCCATCCTCCCCATCTCTCTAAATAAAACCAGTGCCGTCCTACCATCCCGTCTACATAAAACCAGTGCCATCCTACCCATCTAACTACATAAAACCTGTGCCGTCCGCCCCAACTAAGTACATAAAACCAGTGTCATCCTCCCCATCTATCTATATAAAACTAGTGCCATCCTTTCTATCTCTCTACATAATACCAGTGCTGTCCTCCCCATCTAACTACATAAAACCAGTGCCGTCCTCCCCATCTATCTACATAAAATCAGTGCCATCCTACTCATCTATCTACATAAAACCAGTGCCATCCTCCCCATATATCTACATAAAACCAGTGCCGTCTTCCCCATCTATCTAAATAAAACCAGTCCCATACTCTCCAGCTCTCTCATAAAACCAGTACCGTCCTCCCCATCTGTCTGCATAAAACCAGTGTCGTCCTCCCCACCAATCTAGATAAAACCAGTGCCATCGTACCCAACGAACTAGATAAAACCAGTGCCAACCTCACCATCTAACTACATAATACCAGTGCCGTCCTCTCCATCTCTCTACATAAAACCAGTGCCATCTTCCTCATCTATCTGCATAAGACCATTGCCGTCCTACCCATCTATCTACATAAAACCAGTGCCATGCTACTGATCCATCAACATAAAACCAGTGTCGTCCTCCCCATCTATCTACAGAAAACCAGTGCCGTCCTCCCCATCTATCTATATAAAACTAGTGCCATCCTTTCCATCTCTCTACATGAATCCAGTGCCGTCCTCCACATCTATCTACATAAAACCAGTGCCCGTTCTCTCCATCTCTCTACATGAATCCGGTGCCGTCCACCACATCTCCCTACATAAAACCAGTGCAATCCTACTCATCCATCTACATAAAACCAGTGCCCGTTCTCTCCATCTCTCTACATGAATCCAGTGCCATCCTCCACATCTCCCTACATAAAACCAGTACAATACTACTCATCTATCTCCATAAAACCAGTGCCGTCCTACCCACCCGTCGACATAAAATCAGTGCCATCCTACCCATCTAACTACATAAAACCTGTGCCGCCTGCCCCAACTAAGTACATAAAACCAGTGCCGTCCTCCCCATCTATCTATATAAAACTAGTGCCATCCTTTCCATCTGTCTACATAATACCAGTGCCGTCCTCCCCATCTAACTACATAAAATCAGTGCCATGCTACTCATCTATCTACATAAAACCAGTGCCATCCTCCCCATATATCTACATAAAACCAGTGCCGTCCTCCCCATCTATCTAAATAAAACCAGTCCCATACTCTCCAGCTCTCTCATAAAACCAGTACCGTCCTCCCCATCTGTCTGTATAAAACCAGTGTCGTCCTCCCCGTCAATCTAGATAAAACCAGTGCCGTCGTACCCAACGAACTAGATAAAACCAGTGCCAACCTCCCCATCTAACTACATAATACCAGTGCCGTCCTCTCCATCTCTCTACATAAAACCAGTGCCATCTTCCTCATCTATCTGCATAAGACCATTGCCGTCCTCCCCATCTATCTACATAAAACCAGTGCCATGCCACTGATCCATCAACATAAAACCAGTGTCGTCCTCCCCATCTCTCTACAGGAAACCAGTGCCGTCGTCCCCATCTATGTATATAAAACTGGTGCCATCCTTTCCATCTCTCTACATGAATCCAGTGCCGTCCTCCACATCTATCTACATAAAACCAGTGCCCGTTCTCTCCATCTCTCTACATGAATCCAGTGCCGTCCTCCACATCTCCCTACATAAAACCAGTGCAATACTACTCATCGATCTCCATAAAACCAGTGCCGTCCTACCCACCCGTCTACATAAAACCAGTGCCATCCTACCCATCTAACTACATAAAACCTGTGCCGTCCGCCCCAACTAAGTACATAAAACCAGTGCCGTCCTCCCCATCTATCTATATAAAACTAGTGCCATCCTTTCCATCCCTCTACATAATACCAGTGCCGTCCTCCCCATCTAACTACATAAAACCCGAGCCGTGCTCCCCATCTATCTACATAAAATCAGTGCCATCCTACTCATCTATCTACATAAAATCAGTGCCATCCTCCCCATATATCTACATAAAACCAGTGCCGTCCTCCCCATCTATCTAAATAAAACCAGTGCCATCCTACCCATCTATCTACATAAAACCAGTGCCGTCCTCCCCATCTATCTACATAAAACCAGTCCTGTCCTCTGCATCTCTCTACATAAAACCAGTGCCACCCTACCCATCTATATACATAATACCAGTGCCGTACTCTCCATCTCTCTCATAAAACCAGTACCGTCCTCCCCATCTGTCTGCATAAAACCAGTGTCGTCCTCTCCATCAATCCAGATAAAACCAGTGCCGTCGTACCCAACGAACTAGATAAAACCAGTGCCATCCTCCCCATCTAACTACATAATACCAGTGCCGTCCTCTCTATCTCTCTACATAAAACCAGTGCCATCTTCCTCATCTATCTGCATAAGACCATTGCCGTCCTACCCATCTATCTACATAAAACCAGTGCCGTGCTACTGATCCATCAACATAAAACCAGTGTTGTCCTCCCCATCTATCTACATAAAACCAGTGCAGTCCACCCCATCTACCTACATAAAACCAGTGCCCATTCTCTCCATCTCTCTACATGAATCCAGTGCCGTCCTCCACATCTCTCTACATAAAACCAGTGCCATCCTACTCATCTATCTACATAAAACCAGTGCCGTCCTACTGATCCATCAACATAAAACCAGTGCATTCCACCCATTCTCTCTAAATAGAACCAGTGCCCTCCTACCCATCTAACTACATAAAACCAGTGCCGACCTACCCATCTATCTACATAAAACCAGTGCCGTCCCACCCATCTACCTACAAAAAACAAGTGCCACCCTACACATCTATATACATAATACCAGTGCCGTACTCTCCATCTCTCTGATAAAACCAGTACCGCCCTCACCATCTGTCTGCATAAAACCAGTGTCATCCTCCCCATCTATCTAGATAAAACCAGTGCCGTCGTACCCAACGAACTAGATAAAACCAGCGCCATCCTCCCCGTCTAACTACATAATACCAGTGCCATCCTCTCCATCTCTCTACATAAAACCAGTGCCATTTTCCTCATCTATCTGCATAAGACCATTGCCGTCCTACCCACCTATCTACATAAAACCAGTGCCATGCTACTGTTCCATCAACATAAAACCAGTGTCGTCCTCCCCATCTATCTACAGAAAACCAGTGCCCATCCTTTCCATCTCTCTACATGAATCCAGTGCCGTCCTCCACATCTATCTACATAAAACCAGTGCCCATTCTCTCCATCTCTCTACATGAATCCAGTGCCGTCCTCCACATCTCTCTACATAAAACCAGTGCCATCCTACTCATCTATCTACATAAAACCAGTGCCGTCCTACTGATCCATCAACATAAAACCAGTGCATTCCACCCCATCTCTCTAAATAGAACCAGTGCCCTCCTACCCATCTAACTACATAAAACCAGTGCCGTCCTCCTCATCTATCTACATAAAACCAGTGCCGACCTACCCATCTATCTACATAAAACCAGTGCCGTCCCACCCATCTACCTACAAAAAACCAGTGCCACCCTACACATCTATATACATAATACCAGTGCCGTACTCTCCATCTCTCTCATAAAACCAGTACCGTCCTCACCATCTGTCTGCATAAAACCAGTGTCATCCTCCCCATCTATCTACATAAAACCAGTGCCGTCGTACCCAACGAACTAGATAAAACCAGCGCCATCCTCCCCGTCTAACTACATAATACCAGTGCCATCCTCTCCATCTCTCTACATAAAACCAGTGCCATTTTCCTCATCTATCTACATAAGACCATGGCCGTCCTACCCATCTATATACATAATACCAGTGCCGTACTCTCCATCTCTCTACATGAATCCAGTGCTGTCCTACCCATCTATCTACGTAAAACCAGTGCCGTGTTCTCAATCTCTCTACATAAAACCAGTGCCATCCTCCCCATCTCTCTAAATAAAACCAGTGCCGTCCTACCCTCCCGTCTACATAAAACCAGTGCCATCCTACCCATCTAACTACATAAAACCTGTGCCGTCCGCCCCAACTAAGTACATAAAACCAGTGTCATCCTCCCCATCTATCTATATAAAACTAGTGCCATCCTTTCCATCTCTCTACATAATACCAGTGCTGTCCTCCCCATCTAACTACATAAAACCAGTCCCGTCCTCCCCATCTATCTACATAAAATCAGTGCCATCCTACTCATCTATCTACATAAAACCAGTGCCATCCTCCCCATATATCTACATAAAACCAGTGCCGTCCTCCCCATCTATCTAAATAAAACCAGTCCCATACTCTCCAGCTCTCTCATAAAACCAGTACCGTCCTCCCCATCTGTCTGCATAAAACTAGTGTCGTCCTCCCCATCAATCTAGATAAAACCAGTGCCGTCGTACCCAACGAACTAGATAAAACCAGTGCCAACTTCTCCATCTAACTACATAATGCCAGTGCCGTCCTCTCCATCTCTCTACATAAAACCAGTGCCATCTTCCTCATCTATCTGCATAAGACCATTGCCGTCCTCCCCATCTATCTACATAAAACCAGTGCCATGCTACTGATCCATCAACATAAAACCAGTGTCGTCCTCCCCATCTCTCTACAGAAAACCAGTGCCGTCCTCCCCATCTATCTATATAAAACTGGTGCTATCCTTTCCATCTCTCTACATGAATCCAGTGCCGTCCTCCAGATCTATCTACATAAAAACAGTGCCCGTTCTCTCCATCTCTCTACATGAATCCAGTGCCGTCCTCCACATCTCCCTACATAAAACCAGTGCAATACTACTCATCTATCTCCATAAACCAGTGCCGTCCTACCCACCCGTCTACATAAAACCAGTGCCATCCTACCCATCTAACTACATAAAACCTGTGCCGTCCGCCCCAACTAAGTACATAAAATCAGTGCCGTCCTCCCCATCTATCTATATAAAACTAGTGCCATCCTTTCCATCTCTCTACATAATACCAGTGCCGTCCTCCCCATCTAACTACATAAAACCCGAGCCGTGCTCCCCATCTATCTACATAAGATCAGTGCCATCCTACTCATCTATCTACATAAAATCAGTGCCATCCTCCCCATATATCTACATAAAACCAGTGCCGTCCTCCCCATCTATCTAAATAAAACCAGTGCCATCCTACCCATCTATCTACATAAAACCAGTGCCGTCCTCCCCATCTATCTACATAAAACCAGTCCTGTCCTCTGCATCTCTCTACATAAAACCAGTGCCACCCTACCCATCTATATACATAATACCAGTGCCGTACTCTCCATCTCTCTCATAAAACCAGTACCGTCCTCCCCATCTGTCTGCATAAAACCAGTGTCGTCCTCTCCATCAATCCAGATAAAACCAGTGCCGTCGTACCCAACGAACTAGATAAAACCAGTGCCATCCTCCCCATCTAACTACATAATACCAGAGCCGTCCTCTCTATCTCTCTACATAAAACCAGTGCCATCTTCCTCAACTATCTGCATAAGACCGTTGCCGTCCTACCCATCTATCTACATAAAACCAGTGCCGTGGTACTGATCCATCAACATAAAACCAGTGTTGTCCTCCCCATCTATCTACATAAAACCAGTGCAGTCCACCCCATCTACCTACATAAAACCAGTGCCCATTCTCTCCATCTCTCTACATGAATCCAGTGCCGTCCTCCACATCTCTCTACATAAAACCAGTGCCATGCTACTCATCTATCTACATAAAACCAGTGCCGTCCTACTGATCCATCAACATAAAACCAGTGCATTCCACCCCATCTCTCTAAATAGAACCAGTGCCCTCCTACCCATCTAACTACATAAAACCAGTGCCATCCTACCCATCTAACTACATAAAACCAGTGCCGTCCTCCCCATCTATCTATATAAAACTAGTGCCATCCTTTCCATCTCTCTACATAATACCAGTGCTGTCCTCCCCATCTAACTACATAAAACCAGTGCCGTCCTCCCCATCTATCTACATAAAACCAGTGCCATCCTCCCCATCTAACTACATAAAACCAGTGCCGTCCTCCCCATCTATCTAAATAAAACCAGTCCCATACTCTCCAGCTCTCTCATAAAACCAGTACCGTCCTCCCCATCTGTCTGCATAAAACCAGTGTCGTCCTCCCCATCAATCTAGATAAAACCAGTGCCGTCGTACCCAACGAACTAGATAAAACCAGTGCCAACATCCCCATCTAACTACATAATACCAGTGCCGTCCTCTCCATCTCTCTACATAAAACCAGTGCCATCTTCCTCATCTATCTGCATAAGACCATTGCCGTCCTACCCATCTATCTACATAAAACCAGTGCCGTCCTCCCCATCTATCTATATAAAACTGGTGCCATCCTTTCCATCTCTCTACATGAATCCAGTGCCGTCCTCCACATCTATCTACATAAAACCAGTGCCGTGCTACTGATCCATCAACATAAAACCAGTGTCGTCCTCCCCATCTATCTACACAAAATCAGTGCAGTCCACCCCTTCTATCTAAATAAAACCAGTGCCGTCCTCCCCATCTCTCTACATAAAACCAGTGCCGTCCTCCCCATCTAACTACATAAAACCCGAGCCGTGCTCCCCATCTATCTTCATAAAATCAGTGCCATCCTACTCATCTATCTACATAAAACCAGTGCCGTCCTCCCCATCTATCTAAATAAAACCAGTGCCATCCTACCCATCTATCTACATAAAACCAGTGCTGTCCTCCTCATCTATCTGCATAAAACCAGTCCTGTCCTCTGCATCTCTCTACATAAAACCACTGCCACCCTACCCATCTATATACATAATACCAGTGCCGTACTCTCCATCTCTCTCATAAAACCAGTACCGTCCTCCCCATCTGTCTGCATAAAGCCAGTGTCGTCCTCTCCATCAATCCAGATAAAACCAGTGCCGTCGTACCCAACGAAATAGATAAAACCAGTGCCATCCTCCCCATCTAACTACATAATACCAGTGCCGTCCTATCTATCTCTCTACATAAAACCAGTGCCATCTTCCTCATCTATCTGCATAAGACCAGTGCCGTCCTCCCCATCTATCTATATAAAACTAGTGCCATCCTTTCCATCTCTCTACATAATACCAGTGCTGTCCTCCCCATCTAACTACATAAAACCAGTGCCGTCCTCCCCATCTATCTACATAAAATCAGTGCCATCCTACTCATCTATCTACATAAAACCAGTGCCATCCTCCCCATATATCTACATAAAACCAGTGCCGTCCTCCCCATCTATCTAAATAAAACCAGTCCCATACTCTCCAGCTCTCTCATAAAACCAGTACCGTCCTCCCCATCTGTCTGCATAAAACCAGTGTCGTCCTCCCCATCAATCTAGATAAAACCAGTGCCGTCGTACCCAACGAACTAGATAAAACCAGTGCCAACCTCCCCATCTAACTACATAATACCAGTGCCGTCCTCTCCATCTCTCTACATAAAACCAGTGCCATCTTCCTCATCTATCTGCATAAGACCATTGCCGTCCTCCCCATCTATCTACATAAAACCAGTGCCATGCTACTGATCCATCAACATAAAACCAGTGTCGTCCTCCCCATCTCTCTACAGAAAACCAGTGCCGTCGTCCCCATCTATGTATATAAAACTGGTGCCATCCTTTCCATCTCTCTACATGAATCCAGTGCCGTCCTCCACATCTATCTACATAAAACCAGTGCCCGTTCTCTCCATCTCTCTACATGAATCCAGTGCCGTCCTCCACATCTCCCTACATAAAACCAGTGCAATACTACTCATCGATCTCCATAAAACCAGTGCCGTCCTACCCACCCGTCTACATAAAACCAGTGCCATCCTACCCATCTAACTACATAAAACCTGTGCCGTCCGCCCCAACTAAGTAGATAAAACCAGTGCCGTCCTCCCCATCTATCTATATAAAACTAGTGCCATCCTTTCCATCCCTCTACATAATACCAGTGCCGTCCTCCCCATCTAACTACATAAAACCCGAGCCGTGCTCCCCATCTATCTACATAAAATCAGTGCCATCCTACTCATCTATCTACATAAAATCAGTGCCATCCTCCCCATATATCTACATAAAACCAGTGCCGTCCTCCCCATCTATCTAAATAAAACCAGTGCCATCCTACCCATCTATCTACATAAAACCAGTGCCGTCCTCCCCATCTATCTACATAAAACCAGTCCTGTCCTCTGCATCTCTCTACATAAAACCAGTGCCACCCTACCCATCTATATACATAATACCAGTGCCGTACTCTCCATCTCTCTCATAAAACCAGTACCGTCCTCCCCATCTGTCTGCATAAAACCAGTGTCGTCCTCTCCATCAATCCAGATAAAACCAGTGCCGTCGTACCCAACGAACTAGATAAAACCAGTGCCATCCTCCCCATCTAACTACATAATACCAGTGCCGTCCTCTCTATAACTCTACATAAAACCAGTGCCATCTTCCTCATCTATCTGCATAAGACCATTGCCGTCCTACCCATCTATCTACATAAAACCAGTGCCGTGCTACTGATCCATCAACATAAAACCAGTGTTGTCCTCCCCATCTATCTACATAAAACCAGTGCAGTCCACCCCATCTACCTACATAAAACCAGTGCCCATTCTCTCCATCTCTCTACATGAATCCAGTGCCGTCCTCCACATCTCTCTACATAAAACCAGTGCCATCCTACTCATCTATCTACATAAAACCAGTGCCGTCCTACTGATCCATCAACATAAAACCAGTGCATTCCACCCCATCTCTCTAAATAGAACCAGTGCCCTCCTACCCATCTAACTACATAAACCCAGTGCCGACCTACCCATCTATCTACATAAAACCAGTGCCGTCCCACCCATCTACCTACAAAAAACAAGTGCCACCCTACACATCTATATACATAATACCAGTGCCGTACTCTCCATCTCTCTGATAAAACCAGTACCGCCCTCACCATCTGTCTGCATAAAACCAGTGTCATCCTCCCCAACTATCTAGATAAAACCAGTGCCGTCGTACCCAACGAACTAGATAAAACCAGCGCCATCCTCCCCGTCTAACTACATAATACCAGTGCCATCCTCTCCATCTCTCTACATAAAACCAGTGCCATTTTCCTCATCTATCTGCATAAGACCATTGCCGTCCTACCCATCTATCTACATAAAACCAGTGCCATGCTACTGATCCATCAACATAAAACCAGTGTCGTCCTCCCCATCTATCTACAGAAAACCAGTGCCGTCCTCCCCATCTATCTATATAAAACTGGTGCCATCTTTTCCATCTCTCTACATGAATCCAGTGCCGTCCTCCACATCTATCTACATAAAACCAGTGCCCGTTCTCTCCATCTCTCTACATGAATCCAGTGCCGTCCTCCACATCTCCCTACATAAAACCAGTGCAATACTACTCATCTATCTCCATAAAACCAGTGCCGTCCTACCCCCCCGTCTACATAAAACCAGTGCCATCCTACCCATCTAACTACATAAAACCTGTGCCGTCCGCCCCAACTAAGTACATAAAACCAGTGCCGTCCTCCCCATCTATCTATATAAAACTAGTGCCATCCTTTCCATCTCTCTACATAAAACCAGTGCCGTCCTCCCCATCTATCTATATAAAACCAGTCCTGTCCTCTGCATCTCTCTACATAAAACCAGTGCCACCCTACCCATCTATATACATAATACCAGTGCCGTACTCTCCATCTCTCTCATAAAACCAGTACCGGCCTCCCCATCTGTCTGCATAAAACCAGTGTCGTCCTCTCCATCAATCCAGATAAAACCAGTGCCGTCGTACCCAACGAACTAGATAAAACCAGTGCCATCCTCCCCATCTAACTACATAATACCAGTGCCGTCCTCTCTATCTCTCTACATAAAACCAGTGCCATCTTCCTCATCTATCTGCATAAGACCATTGCCGTCCTACCCATCTATCTACATAAAACCAGTGCCGTGCTACTGATCCATCAACATAAAACCAGTGTTGTCCTCCCCATCTATCCACATAAAACCAGTGCAGTCCACCCCATCTACCTACATAAAACCAGTGCCCATTCTCTCCATCTCTCTACATGAATCCAGTGCCGTCCTCCACATCTCTCTACATAAAACCAGTGCCATCCTACTCATCTATCTACATAAAACCAGTGCCGTCCTACTGATCCATCAACATAAAACCAGTGCATTCCACCCCATCTCTCTAAATAGAACCAGTGCCCTCCTACCCATCTAACTACATAAAACCAGTGCCGTCCTCCTCATCTATCTACATAAAACCAGTGCCGACCTACCCATCTATCTACATAAAACCAGTGCCGTCCCACCCATCTACCTACAAAAAACCAGTGCCACCCTACACATCTATATACATAATACCAGTGCCGTACTCTCCATCTCTCTCATAAAACCAGTACCGTCCTCACCATCCGTCTACATAAAACCAGTGCCATCCTACCCATCTAACTACATAAAACCTGTGCCGTCCTCCCCATCTATCTACATAAAATCAGTGCCATCCTACTCATCTATCTACATAAAACCAGTGCCATCCTCCCCATATATCTACATAAAACCAGTGCCGTCCTCCCCATCTATCTAAATAAAACCAGTCCCATACTCTCCAGCTCTCTCATAAAACCAGTACCGTCCTCCCCATCTGTCTGCATAAAACTAGTGTCGTCCTCCCCATCAATCTAGATAAAACCAGTGCCGTCGTACCCAACGAACTAGATAAAACCAGTGCCAACTTCTCCATCTAACTACATAATGCCAGTGCCGTCCTCTCCATCTCTCTACATAAAACCAGTGCCATCTTCCTCATCTATCTGCATAAGACCATTGCCGTCCTCCCCATCTATCTACATAAAACCAGTGCCATGCTACTGATCCATCAACATAAAACCAGTGTCGTCCTACCCATCTCTCTACAGAAAACCAGTGCCGTCCTCCCCATCTATCTATATAAAACTGGTGCTATCCTTTCCATCTCTCTACATGAATCCAGTGCCGTCCTCCACATCTATCTACATAAAACCAGTGCCCGTTCTCTCCATCTCTCTACATGAATCCAGTGCCGTCCTCCACATCTCCCTACATAAAACCAGTGCAATACTACTCATCTATCTCCATAAAACCAGTGCCGTCCTACCCACCCGTCTACATAAAACCAGTGCCATCCTACCCATCTAACTACATAAAACCTGTGCTGTCCGCCCCAACTAAGTACATAAAACCAGTGCCGTCCTCCCCATCTATCTATATAAAACTAGTGCCATCCTTTCCATCTCTCTACATAATACCAGTGCCGTCCTCCCCATCTAACTACATAAAACCCGAGCCGTGCTCCCCATCTATCTACATAAAATCAGTGCCATCCTACTCATCTATCTACATAAAATCAGTGCCATCCTCCCCATATATCTACATAAAACCAGTGCCGTCCTCCCCATCTATCTAAATAAAACCAGTGCCATCCTACCCATCTATCTACATAAAACCAGTGCCGTCCTCCCCATCTATCTACATAAAACCAGTCCTGTCCTCTGCATCTCTCTACATAAAACCAGTGCCACCCTACCCATCTATATACATAATACCAGTGCCGTACTCTCCATCTCTCTCATAAAACCAGTACCGTCCTCCCCATCTGTCTGCATAAAACCAGTGTCGTCCTCTCCATCAATCCAGATAAAACCAGTGCCGTCGTACCCAACGAACTAGATAAAACCAGTGCCATCCTCCCCATCTAACTACATAATACCAGTGCCGTCCTCTCTATCTCTCTACATAAAACCAGTGCCATCTTCCTCAACTATCTGCATAAGACCGTTGCCGTCCTACCCATCTATCTACATAAAACCAGTGCCGTGCTACTGATCCATCAACATAAAACCAGTGTTGTCCTCCCCATCTATCTACATAAAACCAGTGCAGTCCACCCCATCTACCTACATAAAACCAGTGCCCATTCTCTCCATCTCTCTACATGAATCCAGTGCCGTCCTCCACATCTCTCTACATAAAACCAGTGCCATGCTACTCATCTATCTACATAAAACCAGTGCCGTCCTACTGATCCATCAACATAAAACCAGTGCATTCCACCCCATCTCTCTAAATAGAACCAGTGCCCTCCTACCCATCTAACTACATAAAACCAGTGCCGTCCTCCTCATCTATATACATAATACCAGTGCCGTACTCTCCATCTCTCTACATGAATCCAGTGCTGTCCTACCCATCTATCTACGTAAAACCAGTGCCGTGTTCTCAATCTCTCTACATAAAACCAGTGCCATCCTCCCCATCTCTCTAAATAAAACCAGTGCCGTCCTACCCTCCCGTCTACATAAAACCAGTGCCATCCTACCCATCTAACTACATAAAACATGTGCTGTCCGCCCCAACTAAGTACATAAAACCAGTGTCATCCTCCCCACCTATCTACATAAAACCAGTGCCGTCCTCCCCATCTATCTATATAAAACTAGTGCCATCCTTTCCATCTCTCTACATAATACCAGTGCTGTCCTCCCCATTTAACTACATAAAACCAGTGCCGTCCTCCCCATCTATCTAAATAAAACCAGTCCCATACTCTCCAGCTCTCTCATAAAACCAGTACCGTCCTCCCCATCTGTCTGCATAAAACCAGTGTCGTCCTCCCCATCAATCTAGATAAAACCAGTGCCGTCGTACCCAACGAACTAGATAAAACCAGTGCCAACATCCCCATCTAACTACATAATACCAGTGCCGTCCTCTCCATCTCTCTACATAAAACCAGTGCCATCTTCCTCATCTATCTGCATAAGACCATTGCCGTCCTACCCATCTATCTACATAAAACCAGTGCCGTCCTCCCCATCTATCTATATAAAACTGGTGCCATCCTTTCCATCTCTCTACATGAATCCAGTGCCGTCCTCCACATCTATCTACATAAAACCAGTGCCGTGCTACTGATCCATCAACATAAAACCAGTGTCGTCCTCCCCATCTATCTACACAAAATCAGTGCAGTCCACCCCTTCTATCTAAATAAAACCAGTGCCGTCCTCCCCATCTCTCTACATAAAACCAGTGCCGTCCTCCCCATCTAACTACATAAAACCCGAGCCGTGCTCCCCATCTATCTTCATAAAATCAGTGCCCTCCTACTCATCTATCTACATAAAACCAGTGCCGTCCTCCCCATCTATCTAAATAAAACCAGTGCCATCCTACCCATCTATCTACATAAAACCAGTGCCGTCCTCCTCATCTATCTGCATAAAACCAGTCCTGTCCTCTGCATCTCTCTACATAAAACCACTGCCACCCTACCCATCGATATACATAATACCAGTGCCGTACTCTCCATCTCTCTCATAAAACCAGTACCGTCCTCCCCATCTGTCTGCATAAAACCAGTGTCGTCCTCTCCATCAATCCAGATAAAACCAGTGCCGTCGTACCCAACGAACTAGATAAAACCAGTGCCATCCTCCCCATCTAACTACATAATACCAGTGCCGTCCTATCTATCTCTCTACATAAAACCAGTGCCATCTTCCTCATCTATCTGCATAAGACCAGTGCCGTCCTCCCCATCTATCTATATAAAACTAGTGCCATCCTTTCCATCTCTCTACATAATACCAGTGCTGTCCTCCCCATCTAACTACATAAAACCAGTGCCGTCCTCCCCATCTATCTACATAAAATCAGTGCCATCCTACTCATCTATCTACATAAAACCAGTGCCATCCTCCCCATATATCTACATAAAACCAGTGCCGTCCTCCCCATCTATCTAAATAAAACCAGTCCCATACTCTCCAGCTCTCTCATAAAACCAGTACCGTCCTCCCCATCTGTCTGCATAAAACCAGTGTCGTCCTCCCCATCAATCTAGATAAAACCAGTGCCGTCGTACCCAACGAACTAGATAAAACCAGTGCCAACCTCCCCATCTAACTACATAATACCAGTGCCGTCCTCTCCATCTCTCTACATAAAACCAGTGCCATCTTCCTCATCTATCTGCATAAGACCATTGCCGTCCTCCCCATCTATCTACATAAAACCAGTGCCATGCTACTGATCCATCAACATAAAACCAGTGTCGTCCTCCCCATCTCTCTACAGAAAACCAGTGCCGTCCTCCCCATCTATCAATATAAAACTGGTGCTATCCTTTCCATCTCTCTACAGGAATCCAGTGCCGTCCTCCACATCTATCTACATAAAACCAGTGCCCGTTCTCTCCATCTCTCTACATGAATCCAGTGCCGTCCTCCACATCTCCCTACATAAAACCAGTGCAATACTACTCATCTATCTCCATAAAACCAGTGCCGTCCTACCCACCCGTCTACATAAAACCAGTGCCATCCTACCCATCTAACTACATAAAACCTGTGCCGTCCGCCCCAACTAAGTACATAAAACCAGTGCCGTCCTCCCCATCTATCTATATAAAACTAGTGCCATCCTTTCCATCTCTCTACATAATACCAGTGCCGTCCTCCCCATCTAACTACATAAAACCCGAGCCGTGCTCCCCATCTATCTACATAAAATCAGTGCCATCCTACTCATCTATCTACATAAAATCAGTGCCATCCTCCCCATATATCTACATAAAACCAGTGCCGTCCTCCCCATCTATCTACATAAAACCAGTCCTGTCCTCTGCATCTCTCTACATAAAACCAGTGCCACCCTACCCATCTATATACATAATACCAGTGCCGTACTCTCCATCTCTCTCATAAAACCAGTACCGTCCTCCCCATCAGTCTGCATAAAACCAGTGTCGTCCTCTCCATCAATCCAGATAAAACCAGTGCCGTCGTACCCAACGAACTAGATAAAACCAGTGCCATCCTCCCCATCTAACTACATAATACCAGTGCCGTCCTCTCTATCTCTCTACATAAAACCAGTGCCATCTTCCTCAACTATCTGCATAAGACCGTTGCCGTCCTACCCATCTATCTACATAAAACCAGTGCCGTGCTACTGATCCATCAACATAAAACCAGTGTTGTCCTCCCCATCTATCTACATAAAACCAGTGCAGTCCACCCCATCTACCTACATAAAACCAGTGCCCATTCTCTCCATCTCTCTACATGAATCCAGTGCCGTCCTCCACATCTCTCTACATAAAACCAGTGCCATGCTACTCATCTATCTACATAAAACCAGTGCCGTCCTACTGATCCATCAACATAAAACCAGTGCATTCCACCCCATCTCTCTAAATAGAACCAGTGCCCTCCTACCCATCTAACTACATAAAACCAGTGCCGTCCTCCTCATCTATATACATAATACCAGTGCCGTACTCTCCATCTCTCTACATGAATCCAGTGCTGTCCTACCCATCTATCTACGTAAAACCAGTGCCGTGTTCTCAATCTCTCTACATAAAACCAGTGCCATCCTCCCCATCTCTCTAAATAAAACCAGTGCCGTCCTACCCTCCCGTCTACATAAAACCAGTGCCATCCTACCCATCTAACTACATAAAACCTGTGCTGTCCGCCCCATCTATCTATATAAAACTAGTGCCATCCTTTCCATCTCTCTACATAATACCAGTGCTGTCCTCCCCATCTAACTACATAAAACCAGTGCCGTCCTCCCCATCTATCTACATAAAATCAGTGCCATCCTACTCATCTACCTACATAAAACCAGTGCCATCCTCCCCATATATCTACATAAAACCAGTGCCGTCCTCCCCATCTATCTAAATAAAACCAGTCCCATACTCTCCAGCTCTCTCATAAAACCAGTACCGTCCTCCCCATCTGTCTGCATAAAACCAGTGTCGTCCTCCCCATCAATCTAGATAAAACCAGTGCCGTCGTACCCAACGAACTAGATAAAACCAGTGCCAACATCCCCATCTAACTACATAATACCAGTGCCGTCCTCTCCATCTCTCTACATAAAACCAGTGCCATCTTCCTCATCTATCTGCATAAGACCATTGCCGTCCTACCCATCTATCTACATAAAACCAGTGCCGTGCTACTGATCCATCAACATAAAACCAGTGCCGTCCTCCCCATCTATCTATATAAAACTGGTGCCATCCTTTCCATCTCTCTACATGAATCCAGTGCCGTCCTCCACATCTATCTACATAAAACCAGTGCCGTGCTACTGATCCATCAACATAAAACCAGTGTCGTCCTCCCCATCTATCTACACAAAATCAGTGCAGTCCACCCCTTCTATCTAAATAAAACCAGTGCCGTCCTCCCCATCTCTCTACATAAAACCAGTGCCGTCCTCCCCATCTATCTAAATAAAACCAGTGCCATCTTACCCATCTATCTACATAAAACCAGTGCCGTCCTCCTCATCTATCTGCATAAAACCAGTCCTGTCCTCTGCATCTCTCTACATAAAACCAGTGCCACCCTACCCATCTATATACATAATACCAGTAACGTACTCTCCATCTCTCTCATAAAACCAGTACCGTCCTCCCCATCTGTCTGCATAAAACCAGTGTCGTCCTCTCCATCAATCCAGATAAAACCAGTGCCGTCGTACCCAACGAACTAGATAAAACCAGTGCCATCCTCCCCATCTAACTACATAATACCAGTGCCGTCCTCTCTATCTCTCTACATAAAACCAGTGCCATCTTCCTCATCTATCTGCATAAGACCAGTGCCGTCCTCCCCATCTATCTATATAAAACTAGTGCCATCCTTTCCAATTCTCTACATAATACCAGTGCTGTCCTCCCCATCTAACTACATAAAACCAGTGCCGTCCTCCCCATCTATCTACATAAAATCAGTGCCATCCTACTCATCTATCTACATAAAACCAGTGCCATCCTCCCCATATATCTACATAAAACCAGTGCCGTCCTCCCCATCTATCTAAATAAAACCAGTCCCATACTCTCCAGCTCTCTCATAAAACCAGTACCGTCCTCCCCATCTGTCTGCATAAAACCAGTGTCGTCCTCCCCATCAATCTAGATAAAACCAGTGCCGTCGTACCCAACGAACTAGATAAAACCACTGCCAACCTCCCCATCTAACTACATAATACCAGTGCCGTCCTCTCCATCTCTCTACATAAAACCAGTGCCATCTTCCTCATCTATCTGCATAAGACCATTGCCGTCCTACCCATCTATCTACATAAAACCAGTGCCATGCTACTGATCCATCAACATAAAACCAGTGTCGTCCTCCCCATCTATCTACAGAAAACCAGTGCCGTCCTCCCCATCTATCTATATAAAACTAGTGCCATCCTTTCCATCTCTCTACATGAATCCAGTGCCGTCCTCCACATCTATCTACATAAAACCAGTGCCCGTTCTCTCCATCTCTCTACATGAATCCGGTGCCATCCACCACATCTCCCTACATAAAATCAGTGCCATCCTACTCATCTATCTACATAAAATCAGTGCCATCCTCCCCATATATCTACATAAAACCAGTGCCGTCCTCCCCATCAATCTAAATAAAACCAGTGCCATCCTACCCATCTATCTACATAAAACCAGTGCCGTTCTCCCCATCTATCTACATAAAACCAGTCCTGTCCTCTGCATCTCTCTACATAAAACCAGTGCCACCCTACCCATCTATATACATAATACCAGTGCCGTACTCTCCATCTCTCTCATAAAACCACTGCCGTCCTCCTCATCTGTCTGCATAAAACCAGTGTCGTCCTCTCCATCAATCCAGATAAAACCAGTGCCGTCGTACCCAACGAACTAGATAAAACCAGTGCCATCCTCCCCATCTAACTACATAATACCAGTGACGTCCTCTCTATCTCTCTACATAAAACCAGTGCCATCTTCCTCATCTATCTGCATAAGACCATTGCCGTCCTACCCATCTATCTACATAAAACCAGTGCCGTGCTACTGATCCATCAACATAAAACCAGTGTTGTCCTCCCCATCTATCTACATAAAACCAGTGCCGTCCCACCCATCTACCTACAAAAAAACAGTGCCACCCTACACATCTATATACATAATACCAGTGCCGTACTCTCCATCTCTCTCATAAAACCAGTACCGTCCTCACCATCTGTCTGCATAAAACCAGTGTCATCCTCCCCATCTATCTAGATAAAACCAGTGCCGCCGTACCCAACGAACTAGATAAAACCAGCGCCATCCTCCCCGTCTAACTACATAACACCAGTGCCATCCTCTCCATCTCTCTACATAAAACCAGTGCCATTTTCCTCATCTATCTACATAAGACCATGGCCGTCCTACCCATCTATATACATAATACCAGTGCCGTACTCTCCATCTCTCTACATGAATCCAGTGCTGTCCTACCCATCTATCTACGTAAAACCAGTGCCGTGTTCTCAATCTCTCTACATAAAACCAGTGCCATCCTCCCCATCTCTCTAAATAAAACCAGTGCCGTCCTACCCTCCCGTCTACATAAAACCAGTGCCATCCTACCCATCTAACTACATAAAACCAGTGTCATCCTCCCCACCTATCTACATAAAACCAGTGCCGTCCTCCCCATCTATCTATATAAAACTAGTGCCATCCTTTCCATCTCTCTACACAATACCAGTGCTGTCCTCCCCATCTAACTACATAAAACCAGTGCCGTCCTCCCCATCTATCTACATAAAATCAGTGCCATCCTACTCATCTATCTACATAAAACCAGTGCCATCCTCCCCATATATCTACATAAAACCAGTGCCGTCCTCCCCATCTATCTAAATAAAACCAGTCCCATACTCTCCAGCTCTCTCATAAAACTAGTACCGTCCTCCCCATCTGTCTGCATAAAACCAGTGTCGTCCTCCCCATCAATCCAGATAAAACCAGTGCCGTCGTACCCAACGAACTAGATAAAACCAGTGCCAACCTCCCCATCTAACTACATAATACCAGTGCCGTCCTCTCCATCTCTCTACATAAAACCAGTGCCATCTTCCTCATCTATCTGCATAAGACCATTGCCGTCCTACCCATCTATCTACATAAAACCAGTGCCAAGCTACTGATCCATCAACATAAAACCAGTGCCGTCCTCCCCATCTATCTATATAAAACTAGTGCCGTCCTTTCCATCTCTCTACATGAATCCAGTGCCGTCCTCCACATCTATCTACATAAAAACAGTGCCCGTTCTCTCCATCTCTCTACATGAATCCGGTGCCGTCCACCACATCTCCCTACATAAAACCAGTGCAATCGTACTCATCCATCTACATAAAACCAGTGCCCGTTCTCTCCATCTCTCTACATCAATCCAGTGCCATCTTCCTCATCTATCTGCATAAGACCATTGCCGTCCTACCCATCTATCTACATAAAACCAGTGCCATGCTACTGATCCATCAACATAAAACCAGTGTCGTCCTCCCCATCTATCTACAGAAAACCAGTGCCGTCCTCCCCATCTATCTATATAAAACTGGTGCCATCCTTTCCATCTCTCTACATGAATCCAGTGCCGTCCTCCACATCTATCTACATAAAACCAGTGCCCGTTCTCTCCATCTCTCTACATGAATCCAGTGCCGTCCTCCACATCTCCCTACATAAAACCAGTGCAATACTACTCATCTATCTCCATAAAACCAGTGCCGTCCTACCCACCCGTCGACATAAAACCAGTGCCATCCTACCCATCTAACTACATAAAACCTGTGCCGTCCGCCCCAACTAAGTACATAAAACCAGTGCCGTCCTCCCCATCTATCTATATAAAACTAGTGCCATCCTTTCCATCTCTCTACATAATACCAGTGCAATCCTACTCATCTATCTACATAAAAACAGTGCCGTCCTACTGATACATCAACATAAAACCAGTGCCATCCACCTCATCTCTCTAAATAAAACCAGCGCCCTCCTACCCATCTAACTACATAAAACCAGTGCCGTCCTCCTCATCTATCTACATAAAACCAGTGCCGTCCTACCCATCTATCTACATAAAACCAGTGCCATCCCACCCATCTATCTACATAAAACCAGTGCCACCCTGCACATCTATATGCATAATACCAGTGCCGTACTCTCCATCTCTCTCATAAAACCAGTACCGTCCTCCCCATCTGTCTGCATAAAACCAGTGTCGTCCTCCACATCTATCTACATAAAACCAGTGCCGTGCTACTGATCCATCAACATAAAACCAGTGTCGTCCTCCCCATCTATCTACATAAAACCAGTGCCCGTTCTCTCCATCTTTCTACATGAATCCAGTGCCGTCCTCCACATCTCCCTACATAAAACCAGTGCAATACTACTCATCTATCTCCATAAAACCAGTGCCGTCCTACCCACCCGTCTACATAAAACCAGTGCCATCCTACCCATCTAACTACATAAAACCTGTGCCGTCCGCCCCAACTAAGTACATAAAACCAGTGCCGTCCTCCCCATCTATCTATATAAAACTAGTGCCATCCTTTCCATCTCTCTACATAATACCAGTGCCGTCCTCCCCATCTAACTACATAAAACCCGAGCCGTGCTCCCCATCTATCTACATAAAATCAGTGCCATCCTACTCATCTATCTACATAAAATCAGTGCCATCCTCCCCATATATCTACATAAAACCAGTGCCGTCCTCCCCATCTATCTAAATAAAACCAGTGCCATCCTACCCATCTATCTACATAAAACCAGTGCCGTCCTCCCCATCTATCTACATAAAACCAGTCCTGTCCTCTGCATCTCTCTACATAAAACCAGTGCCACCCTACCCATCTATATACATAATACCAGTGCCGTACTCTCCATCTCTCTCATAAAACCAGTACCGTCCTCCTCATCTGTCTGCATAAAACCAGTGTCGTCCTCTCCATCAATCCAGATAAAACCAGTGCCGTCGTACCCAACGAACTAGATAAAACCAGTGCCATCCTCCCCATCTAACTACATAATACCAGTGCCGTCCTCTCTATCTCTCTACATAAAACCAGTGCCATCTTCCTCATCTATCTGCATAAGACCATTGCCGTCCTACCCATCTATCTACATAAAACCAGTGTCGTGCTACTGATCCATCAACATAAAACCATTGTTGTCCTCCCCATCTATCTACATAAAACCAGTGCAGTCCACCCCATCTACCTACATAAAACCAGTGCCCATTCTCTCCATCTCTCTACATGAATCCAGTGCCGTCCTCCATATCTCTCTACATAAAACCAGTGCCATCCTACTCATCTATCTACATAAAACCAGTGCAATCCTACTCATCTATCTACATAAAACCATTGTTGTCCTCCCCATCTATCTACATAAAACCAGTGCAGTCCACCCCATCTACCTACATAAAACCAGTGCCCATTCTCTCCATCTCTCTACATAATACCAGTGCCGTCCTGTCTATCTCTCTACATAAAACCAGTGCCGTCCTCCTCATCTATCTACATAAAACCAGTGCCGTCCCACCCATCTACCTACAAAAAACCAGTGCCACCCTACACATCTATATACATAATACCAGTGCCGTACTCTCCATCTCTCTCATAAAACCAGTACCGTCCTCACCATCTGTCTGCATAAAACCAGTGTCATCCTCCCCATCTATCTAGATAAAACCAGTGCCGTCGTACCCAACGAACTAGATAAAACCAGTGCCAACCTCCCCGTCTAACTACATAATACCAGTGCCATCCTCTCCATCTCTCTACATAAAACCAGTGCCATTTTCCTCATCTATCTACATAAGACCATGGCCGTCCTACCCATCTATATACATAATACCAGTGCCGTACTCTCCATCTCTCTACATGAATCCAGTGCTGTCCTACCCATCTATCTACGTAAAACCAGTGCCGTGTTCTCAATCTCTCTACATAAAACCAGTGCCATCCTCCCCATCTCTCTAAATAAAACCAGTGCCGTCCTACCCTCCCGTCCTCATAAAACCAGTGCCATCCTACCCATCTAACTACATAAAACCAGTGTCATCCTCCCCACCTATCTACATAAAACCAGTGCCGTCCTCCCCATCTATCTATATAAAACTAGTGCCATCCTTTCCATCTCTCTACACAATACCAGTGCTGTCCTCCCCATCTAACTACATAAAACCAGTGCCGTCCTCCCCATCTATCTACATAAAATCAGTGCCATCCTACTCATCTATCTACATAAAACCAGTGCCATCCTCCCCATATATCTACATAAAACCAGTGCCGTCCTCCCCATCTATCTAAATAAAACCAGTCCCATACTCTCCAGCTCTCTCATAAAACCAGTACCGTCCTCCCCATCTGTCTGCATAAAACCAGTGTCGTCCTCCCCATCAATCCAGATAAAACCAGTGCCGTCGTACCCAACGAACTAGATAAAACCAGTGCCAACCTCCCCATCTAACTACATAATACCAGTGCCGTCCTCTCCATCTCTCTACATAAAACCAGTGCCATCTTCCTCATCTATCTGCATAAGACCATTGCCGTCCTACCCATCTATCTACATAAAACCAGTGCCAAGCTACTGATCCATCAACATAAAACCAGTGCCGTCCTCCCCATCTATCTATATAAAACTAGTGCCGTCCTTTCCATCTCTCTACATGAATCCAGTGCCGTCCTCCACATCTATCTACATAAAAACAGTGCCCGTTCTCTCCATCTCTCTACATGAATCCGGTGCCGTCCACCACATCTCCCTACATAAAACCAGTGCAATCGTACTCATCCATCTTCATAAAACCAGTGCCCGTTCTCTCCATCTCTCTACATCAATCCAGTGCCATCTTCCTCATCTATCTGCATAAGACCATTGCCGTCCTACCCATCTATCTACATAAAACCAGTGCCATGCTACTGATCCATCAACATAAAACCAGTGTCGTCCTCCCCATCTATCTACAGAAAACCAGTGCCGTCCTCCCCATCTATCTATATAAAACTGGTGCCATCCTTTCCATCTCTCTACATGAATCCAGTGCCGTCCTCCACATCTATCTACATAAAACCAGTGCCCGTTCTCTCCATCTCTCTACATGAATCCAGTGCCGTCCTCCACATCTCCCTACATAAAACCAGTGCAATACTACTCATCTATCTCCATAAAACCAGTGCCGTCCTACCCACCTGTCGACATAAAACCAGTGCCATCCTACCCATCTAACTACATAAAACCTGTGCCGTCCGCCCCAACTAAGTACATAAAACCAGTGCCGTCCTCCCCATCTATCTATATAAAACTAGTGCCATCCTTTCCATCTCTCTACATAATACCAGTGCCGTCCTCCCCATCTAACTACATAAAACCCGAGCCGTGCTCCCCATCTATCTACATAAAATCAGTGCCATCCTACTCATCTATCTACATAAAATCAGTGCCATCCTCCCCATATATCTACATAAAACCAGTGCCGTCCTCCCCATCTATCTAAATAAAACCAGTGCCATCCTACCCATCTATCTACATAAAACCAGTGCCGTCCTCCCCATCTATCTACATAAAACCAGTCCTGTCCTCTGCATCTCTCTACATAAAACCAGTGCCACCCTACCCATCTATATACATAATACCAGTGCCGTACTC
Source organism: Mobula birostris (assembly GCF_030028105.1). NCBI lineage: Eukaryota > Metazoa > Chordata > Chondrichthyes > Myliobatiformes > Myliobatidae > Mobula > Mobula birostris. The sequence continues at coordinate 71,513 of NW_027274435.1, forward strand.
TCCATCTCTCTCATAAAACCAGTACCGTCCTCCCCATCTGTCTGCATAAAACCAGTGTCGTCCTCCCCATCAATCCAGAAAAAACCAGTGCCGTCGTACCCAACGAACTAGATAAAACCAGTGCCATCCTCCCCATCTAACTACATAATACCAGTGCCGTCCTCTCTATCTCTCTACATAAAACCAGTGCCATCTTCCTCATCTATCTGCATAAGACCATTGCCGTCCTACCCATCTATCTACATAAAACCAGTGCCGTGCTACTGATCCATCAACATAAAACCAGTGTTGTCCTCCCCATCTATCTACATAAAACCAGTGCAGTCCACCCCATCTACCTACATAAAACCAGTGCCCATTCTCTCCATCTCTCTACATGAATCCAGTGCCGTCCTCCACATCTCTCTACATAAAACCAGTGCCATCCTACTCATCTATCTACATAAAACCAGTGCCACCCTACCCATCTATATACATAATACCCGTGCCGTACTCTCCATCTCTCTCATAAAACCAGTACCGTCCTCCCCAGCTGTCTGCATAAAACCAGTGTCGTCCTCCCCATCAATCTAGATAAAACCAGTGTCGTCGTACCCAACGAACTAGATAAAACCAGTGCCATCCTCCCCATCTAACTACATAATACCAGTGCCGTCCTCTCCATCTATCTACATAAAACCAGTGCCATCTTCCTCATCTATCTGCACAAGACAATTGCCGTCCTACCCATCTATCTACATAAAACAAGTGCCGTCCTCCCCGTCTATCTACATAAAATCAGTGCCGTCCTACCCATCTATCTACATAAAACAAGTGCCGTCCTCCCCATCTATCTACTTAAAATCAGTGCCATCCTCCCCATCTATCTACATAAAACCAGTGCCGTCCTCCCCATTTGTCTGCATAAAACCAGTGCCATCCTACCCATCTATCTACATAAAACCAGTGCTGTCCTCCCCATCTATCTACATAAAACCAGTCCTGTTCGCTGCATCTCTCTACATAAAACCAGTGCCACCCTACCCATCTATATACATAATACCAGTGCCGTACTCTCCATCTCTCTCATAAAACCAGTACCGTCCTCCCCATCTGTCTGCATAATCCAGTGTCGTCCTCCCCATCAATCTAGATAAAACCAGTGCCCATTCTCTCCATCTCTCTACATGAATCCAGTGCCGTCCTCCACATCTCTCTACATAAAACCAGTGCTATCCTACTCATCTATCTGCATAAAACCAGTGCCATCCTCCCCATCTATCTACATACAACCAGTCCTGTCCTATGCATCTCTCTACATAAAACCAGTGCCATCCTACTCATCTATCCACATAAAACCAGTGCCAAACTCCCCATCTATCTACATAAAACCAGTGTCGTCCTCCCCATTTATCTACATAAAACCAGTGCCATCCTACCCATCTATCTACATAAAACCAGTGCTGTCCTCCCAATCTATCTACATGAAACAAGTGCCGTCCTCCCCATCTCTCTACATAAAAGCAGTGCCACCCTACCCATCTATCTACATAAAACCATTGCCACCCTACACATCTATATGCATAATACCAGTGCAGTACTCTCCATCTCTCTCATAAAACCAGTACCGTCCTCCCCATCTGTCTGCATAAAACCAGTGTCGTCCTCCCCATCTATCTAGATAAAACCAGTGCCGTCGTACCCAACGAACTAGATAAAACCAGCGCCATCCTCCCCGTCTAACTACATAATACCAGTGCCATCCTCTCCATCTCTCTACATAAAACCAGTGCCTTCCTACCCATCTATCTACATAAAACCAGTGTCGTCCACCCCATCTATCTACATAAAATCAGTGCCATCCTACTCATCTATCTACATAAAACCAGTGCCATTCTCCCCATATATCTACATAAAACCAGTGCCGTTCTCCCCATCTATCTAAATAAAACCAGTGTCTTCCTACCCATCTATCTACATAAAACCAGTGTCGTCCGCCCCATCTATCTACATAAAACCAGTGCCTTCCTACCCATCTATCTACATAAAACCAGTGTCGTCCACCCCATCTATCTACATAAAATCAGTGCCATCCTACTCATCTATCTACATAAAACCAGTGCCATTCTCCCCATATATCTACATAAAACCAGTGCCGTCCTCCCCATCTATCTAAATAAAACCAGTCCCATACTCTCCATCTCTCTCATAAAACCAGTACCGTCCTCCCCATCTGTCTGCATAAAACCAGTGTCGTCCTCCCCATCTGTCTGCATAAAACCAGTGTCGTCCTCCCCATCAATCTAGATAAAACCAGTGCCCGTTCTCTCCATCTCTCTACATGAATCCAGTGCCGTCCTCCACATCTCTCTACATAAAACCAGTGCCCTCCTACCCATCTAACTACATAAAACCAGTGCTGTCCTCCCCATCTATCTGCATAAAAAAAATGCCGTCCTCCTCATCTGTCTGCATAAAAGCAGTGTAGTCCTCCCCATCTCTCTACATAAAACCAGTGCCTTCCTACCCATCTATCTACATAAAACCAGTGCCGTCCTCCCCATCTATCTACATAAAACCAGTCCTGTCCTCTGCATCTCTCTACATAAAACCAGTGCCACCCTACCCATCTATATACATAATACCAGTGCCGTACTCTCCATCTCTCTCATAAAACCAGTACCGTCCTCCCCATCTGTCTGCATAAAACCAGTGTCGTCCTCTCCATCAATCCAGAAAAAACCAGTGCCGTCGTACCCAACGAACTAGATAAAACCAGTGCCATCCTCCCCATCTAACTACATAATACCAGTGCCGTCCTCTCTATCTCTCTACATAAAACCAGTGCCATCTTCCTCATCTATCTGCATAAGACCATTGCCGTCCTACCCATCTATCTACATAAAACCAGTGCCGTGCTACTGATCCATCAACATAAAACCAGTGTTGTCCTCCCCATCTATCTACATAAAACCAGTGCAGTCCACCCCATCTACCTACATAAAACCAGTGCCCATTCTCTCCATCTCTCTACATGAATCCAGTGCCGTCCTCCACATCTCTCTACATAAAACCAGTGCCATCCTACTCATCTATCTACATAAAACCAGTGCCACCCTACCCATCTATATACATAATACCCGTGCCGTACTCTCCATCTCTCTCATAAAACCAGTACCGTCCTCCCCAGCTGTCTGCATAAAACCAGTGTCGTCCTCCCCATCAATCTAGATAAAACCAGTGTCGTCGTACCCAACGAACTAGATAAAACCAGTGCCATCCTCCCCATCTAACTACATAATACCAGTGCCGTCCTCTCCATCTCTCTACATAAAACCAGTGCCATCTTCCTCATCTATCTGCACAAGACCATTGCCGTCCTACCCATCTATCTACATAAAACAAGTGCCGTCCTCCCCGTCTATCTACATAAAATCAGTGCCGTCCTACCCAACTATCTACATAAAACAAGTGCCGTCCTCCCCATCTATCTACTTAAAATCAGTGCCATCCTCCCCATCTATCTACATAAAACCAGTGCCGTCCTCCCCATTTGTCTGCATAAAACCAGTGCCATCCTACCCATCTATCTACATAAAACCAGTGCTGTCCTCCCCATCTATCTACATAAAACCAGTCCTGTTCGCTGCATCTCTCTACATAAAACCAGTGCCACCCTACCCATCTATAGACATAATACCAGTGCCGTACTCTCCATCTCTCTCATAAAACCAGTACCGTCCTCCCCATCTGTCTGCATAATCCAGTGTCGTCCTCCCCATCAATCTAGATAAAACCAGTGCCCATTCTCTCCATCTCTCTACATGAATCCAGTGCCGTCCTCCACATCTCTCTACATAAAACCAGTGCTATCCTACTCATCTATCTGCATAAAACCAGTGCCATCCTCCCCATCTATCTACATACAACCAGTCCTGTCCTATGCATCTCTCTACATAAAACCAGTGCCATCCTACTCATCTATCCACATAAAACCAGTGCCAAACTCCCCATCTATCTACATAAAACCAGTGTCGTCCTCCCCATTTATCTACATAAAACCAGTGCCATCCTACCCATCTATCTACATAAAACCAGTGCTGTCCTCCCCATCTATCTACATGAAACAAGTGCCGTCCTCCCCATCTCTCTACATAAAAGCAGTGCCACCCTACCCATCTATCTACATAAAACCATTGCCACCCTACACATCTATATGCATAATACCAGTGCAGTACTCTCCATCTCTCTCATAAAACCAGTACCGTCCTCCCCATCTGTCTGCATAAAACCAGTGTCGTCCTCCCCATCTATCTAGATAAAACCAGTGCCGTCGTACCCAACGAACTAGATAAAACCAGCGCCATCCTCCCCGTCTAACTACATAATACCAGTGCCATCCTCTCCATCTCTCTACATAAAACCAGTGCCTTCCTACCCATCTATCTACATAAAACCAGTGTCGTCCACCCCATCTATCTACATAAAATCAGTGCCATCCTACTCATCTATCTACATAAAACCAGTGCCATTCTCCCCATATATCTACATAAAACCAGTGCCGTTCTCCCCATCTATCTAAATAAAACCAGTGCCTTCCTACCCATCTATCTACATAAAACCAGTGTCGTCCGCCCCATCTATCTACATAAAACCAGTGCCTTCCTACCCATCTATCTACATAAAACCAGTGTCGTCCACCCCAACTAAGTACATAAAACCAGTGCCGTCCTCCCCATCTATCTATATAAAACTAGTGCCATCCTTTCCATCTCTCTACATAATACCAGTGCAATCCTACTCATCTATCTACATAAAAACAGTGCCGTCCTACTGATACATCAACATAAAACCAGTGCCATCCACCTCATCTCTCTAAATAAAACCAGCGCCCTCCTACCCATCTAACTACATAAAACCAGTGCCGTCCTCCTCATCTATCTACATAAAACCAGTGCCGTCCTACCCATCTATCTACATAAAACCAGTGCCATCCCACCCATCTATCTACATAAAACCAGTGCCACCCTGCACATCTATATGCATAATACCAGTGCCGTACTCTCCATCTCTCTCATAAAACCAGTACCGTCCTCCCCATCTGTCTGCATAAAACCAGTGTCGTCCTCCACATCTATCTACATAAAACCAGTGCCGTGCTACTGATCCATCAACATAAAACCAGTGTCGTCCTCCCCATCTATCTACATAAAACCAGTGCCCGTTCTCTCCATCTTTCTACATGAATCCAGTGCCGTCCTCCACATCTCCCTACATAAAACCAGTGCAATACTACTCATCTATCTCCATAAAACCAGTGCCGTCCTACCCACCCGTCTACATAAAACCAGTGCCATCCTACCCATCTAACTACATAAAACCTGTGCCGTCCGCCCCAACTAAGTACATAAAACCAGTGCCGTCCTCCCCATCTATCTATATAAAACTAGTGCCATCCTTTCCATCTCTCTACATAATACCAGTGCCGTCCTCCCCATCTAACTACATAAAACCCGAGCCGTGCTCCCCATCTATCTACATAAAATCAGTGCCATCCTACTCATCTATCTACATAAAATCAGTGCCATCCTCCCCATATATCTACATAAAACCAGTGCCGTCCTCCCCATCTATCTAAATAAAACCAGTGCCATCCTACCCATCTATCTACATAAAACCAGTGCCGTCCTCCCCATCTATCTACATAAAACCAGTCCTGTCCTCTGCATCTCTCTACATAAAACCAGTGCCACCCTACCCATCTATATACATAATACCAGTGCCGTACTCTCCATCTCTCTCATAAAACCAGTACCGTCCTCCTCATCTGTCTGCATAAAACCAGTGTCGTCCTCTCCATCAATCCAGATAAAACCAGTGCCGTCGTACCCAACGAACTAGATAAAACCAGTGCCATCCTCCCCATCTAACTACATAATACCAGTGCCGTCCTCTCTATCTCTCTACATAAAACCAGTGCCATCTTCCTCATCTATCTGCATAAGACCATTGCCGTCCTACCCATCTATCTACATAAAACCAGTGTCGTGCTACTGATCCATCAACATAAAACCATTGTTGTCCTCCCCATCTATCTACATAAAACCAGTGCAGTCCACCCCATCTACCTACATAAAACCAGTGCCCATTCTCTCCATCTCTCTACATGAATCCAGTGCCGTCCTCCATATCTCTCTACATAAAACCAGTGCCATCCTACTCATCTATCTACATAAAACCAGTGCAATCCTACTCATCTATCTACATAAAACCATTGTTGTCCTCCCCATCTATCTACATAAAACCAGTGCAGTCCACCCCATCTACCTACATAAAACCAGTGCCCATTCTCTCCATCTCTCTACATAATACCAGTGCCGTCCTGTCTATCTCTCTACATAAAACCAGTGCCGTCCTCCTCATCTATCTACATAAAACCAGTGCCGTCCCACCCATCTACCTACAAAAAACCAGTGCCACCCTACACATCTATATACATAATACCAGTGCCGTACTCTCCATCTCTCTCATAAAACCAGTACCGTCCTCACCATCTGTCTGCATAAAACCAGTGTCATCCTCCCCATCTATCTAGATAAAACCAGTGCCGTCGTACCCAACGAACTAGATAAAACCAGTGCCAACCTCCCCGTCTAACTACATAATACCAGTGCCATCCTCTCCATCTCTCTACATAAAACCAGTGCCATTTTCCTCATCTATCTACATAAGACCATGGCCGTCCTACCCATCTATATACATAATACCAGTGCCGTACTCTCCATCTCTCTACATGAATCCAGTGCTGTCCTACCCATCTATCTACGTAAAACCAGTGCCGTGTTCTCAATCTCTCTACATAAAACCAGTGCCATCCTCCCCATCTCTCTAAATAAAACCAGTGCCGTCCTACCCTCCCGTCCTCATAAAACCAGTGCCATCCTACCCATCTAACTACATAAAACCAGTGTCATCCTCCCCACCTATCTACATAAAACCAGTGCCGTCCTCCCCATCTATCTATATAAAACTAGTGCCATCCTTTCCATCTCTCTACACAATACCAGTGCTGTCCTCCCCATCTAACTACATAAAACCAGTGCCGTCCTCCCCATCTATCTACATAAAATCAGTGCCATCCTACTCATCTATCTACATAAAACCAGTGCCATCCTCCCCATATATCTACATAAAACCAGTGCCGTCCTCCCCATCTATCTAAATAAAACCAGTCCCATACTCTCCAGCTCTCTCATAAAACCAGTACCGTCCTCCCCATCTGTCTGCATAAAACCAGTGTCGTCCTCCCCATCAATCCAGATAAAACCAGTGCCGTCGTACCCAACGAACTAGATAAAACCAGTGCCAACCTCCCCATCTAACTACATAATACCAGTGCCGTCCTCTCCATCTCTCTACATAAAACCAGTGCCATCTTCCTCATCTATCTGCATAAGACCATTGCCGTCCTACCCATCTATCTACATAAAACCAGTGCCAAGCTACTGATCCATCAACATAAAACCAGTGCCGTCCTCCCCATCTATCTATATAAAACTAGTGCCGTCCTTTCCATCTCTCTACATGAATCCAGTGCCGTCCTCCACATCTATCTACATAAAAACAGTGCCCGTTCTCTCCATCTCTCTACATGAATCCGGTGCCGTCCACCACATCTCCCTACATAAAACCAGTGCAATCGTACTCATCCATCTTCATAAAACCAGTGCCCGTTCTCTCCATCTCTCTACATCAATCCAGTGCCATCTTCCTCATCTATCTGCATAAGACCATTGCCGTCCTACCCATCTATCTACATAAAACCAGTGCCATGCTACTGATCCATCAACATAAAACCAGTGTCGTCCTCCCCATCTATCTACAGAAAACCAGTGCCGTCCTCCCCATCTATCTATATAAAACTGGTGCCATCCTTTCCATCTCTCTACATGAATCCAGTGCCGTCCTCCACATCTATCTACATAAAACCAGTGCCCGTTCTCTCCATCTCTCTACATGAATCCAGTGCCGTCCTCCACATCTCCCTACATAAAACCAGTGCAATACTACTCATCTATCTCCATAAAACCAGTGCCGTCCTACCCACCTGTCGACATAAAACCAGTGCCATCCTACCCATCTAACTACATAAAACCTGTGCCGTCCGCCCCAACTAAGTACATAAAACCAGTGCCGTCCTCCCCATCTATCTATATAAAACTAGTGCCATCCTTTCCATCTCTCTACATAATACCAGTGCCGTCCTCCCCATCTAACTACATAAAACCCGAGCCGTGCTCCCCATCTATCTACATAAAATCAGTGCCATCCTACTCATCTATCTACATAAAATCAGTGCCATCCTCCCCATATATCTACATAAAACCAGTGCCGTCCTCCCCATCTATCTAAATAAAACCAGTGCCATCCTACCCATCTATCTACATAAAACCAGTGCCGTCCTCCCCATCTATCTACATAAAACCAGTCCTGTCCTCTGCATCTCTCTACATAAAACCAGTGCCACCCTACCCATCTATATACATAATACCAGTGCCGTACTCTCCATCTCTCTCATAAAACCAGTACCGTCCTCCCCATCTGTCTGCATAAAACCAGTGTCGTCCTCCCCATCAATCCAGAAAAAACCAGTGCCGTCGTACCCAACGAACTAGATAAAACCAGTGCCATCCTCCCCATCTAACTACATAATACCAGTGCCGTCCTCTCTATCTCTCTACATAAAACCAGTGCCATCTTCCTCATCTATCTGCATAAGACCATTGCCGTCCTACCCATCTATCTACATAAAACCAGTGCCGTGCTACTGATCCATCAACATAAAACCAGTGTTGTCCTCCCCATCTATCTACATAAAACCAGTGCAGTCCACCCCATCTACCTACATAAAACCAGTGCCCATTCTCTCCATCTCTCTACATGAATCCAGTGCCGTCCTCCACATCTCTCTACATAAAACCAGTGCCATCCTACTCATCTATCTACATAAAACCAGTGCCACCCTACCCATCTATATACATAATACCCGTGCCGTACTCTCCATCTCTCTCATAAAACCAGTACCGTCCTCCCCAGCTGTCTGCATAAAACCAGTGTCGTCCTCCCCATCAATCTAGATAAAACCAGTGTCGTCGTACCCAACGAACTAGATAAAACCAGTGCCATCCTCCCCATCTAACTACATAATACCAGTGCCGTCCTCTCCATCTATCTACATAAAACCAGTGCCATCTTCCTCATCTATCTGCACAAGACAATTGCCGTCCTACCCATCTATCTACATAAAACAAGTGCCGTCCTCCCCGTCTATCTACATAAAATCAGTGCCGTCCTACCCATCTATCTACATAAAACAAGTGCCGTCCTCCCCATCTATCTACTTAAAATCAGTGCCATCCTCCCCATCTATCTACATAAAACCAGTGCCGTCCTCCCCATTTGTCTGCATAAAACCAGTGCCATCCTACCCATCTATCTACATAAAACCAGTGCTGTCCTCCCCATCTATCTACATAAAACCAGTCCTGTTCGCTGCATCTCTCTACATAAAACCAGTGCCACCCTACCCATCTATATACATAATACCAGTGCCGTACTCTCCATCTCTCTCATAAAACCAGTACCGTCCTCCCCATCTGTCTGCATAATCCAGTGTCGTCCTCCCCATCAATCTAGATAAAACCAGTGCCCATTCTCTCCATCTCTCTACATGAATCCAGTGCCGTCCTCCACATCTCTCTACATAAAACCAGTGCTATCCTACTCATCTATCTGCATAAAACCAGTGCCATCCTCCCCATCTATCTACATACAACCAGTCCTGTCCTATGCATCTCTCTACATAAAACCAGTGCCATCCTACTCATCTATCCACATAAAACCAGTGCCAAACTCCCCATCTATCTACATAAAACCAGTGTCGTCCTCCCCATTTATCTACATAAAACCAGTGCCATCCTACCCATCTATCTACATAAAACCAGTGCTGTCCTCCCAATCTATCTACATGAAACAAGTGCCGTCCTCCCCATCTCTCTACATAAAAGCAGTGCCACCCTACCCATCTATCTACATAAAACCATTGCCACCCTACACATCTATATGCATAATACCAGTGCAGTACTCTCCATCTCTCTCATAAAACCAGTACCGTCCTCCCCATCTGTCTGCATAAAACCAGTGTCGTCCTCCCCATCTATCTAGATAAAACCAGTGCCGTCGTACCCAACGAACTAGATAAAACCAGCGCCATCCTCCCCGTCTAACTACATAATACCAGTGCCATCCTCTCCATCTCTCTACATAAAACCAGTGCCTTCCTACCCATCTATCTACATAAAACCAGTGTCGTCCACCCCATCTATCTACATAAAATCAGTGCCATCCTACTCATCTATCTACATAAAACCAGTGCCATTCTCCCCATATATCTACATAAAACCAGTGCCGTTCTCCCCATCTATCTAAATAAAACCAGTGTCTTCCTACCCATCTATCTACATAAAACCAGTGTCGTCCGCCCCATCTATCTACATAAAACCAGTGCCTTCCTACCCATCTATCTACATAAAACCAGTGTCGTCCACCCCATCTATCTACATAAAATCAGTGCCATCCTACTCATCTATCTACATAAAACCAGTGCCATTCTCCCCATATATCTACATAAAACCAGTGCCGTCCTCCCCATCTATCTAAATAAAACCAGTCCCATACTCTCCATCTCTCTCATAAAACCAGTACCGTCCTCCCCATCTGTCTGCATAAAACCAGTGTCGTCCTCCCCATCTGTCTGCATAAAACCAGTGTCGTCCTCCCCATCAATCTAGATAAAACCAGTGCCCGTTCTCTCCATCTCTCTACATGAATCCAGTGCCGTCCTCCACATCTCTCTACATAAAACCAGTGCCCTCCTACCCATCTAACTACATAAAACCAGTGCTGTCCTCCCCATCTATCTGCATAAAAAAAATGCCGTCCTCCTCATCTGTCTGCATAAAAGCAGTGTAGTCCTCCCCATCTCTCTACATAAAACCAGTGCCTTCCTACCCATCTATCTACATAAAACCAGTGCCGTCCTCCCCATCTATCTACATAAAACCAGTCCTGTCCTCTGCATCTCTCTACATAAAACCAGTGCCACCCTACCCATCTATATACATAATACCAGTGCCGTACTCTCCATCTCTCTCATAAAACCAGTACCGTCCTCCCCATCTGTCTGCATAAAACCAGTGTCGTCCTCTCCATCAATCCAGAAAAAACCAGTGCCGTCGTACCCAACGAACTAGATAAAACCAGTGCCATCCTCCCCATCTAACTACATAATACCAGTGCCGTCCTCTCTATCTCTCTACATAAAACCAGTGCCATCTTCCTCATCTATCTGCATAAGACCATTGCCGTCCTACCCATCTATCTACATAAAACCAGTGCCGTGCTACTGATCCATCAACATAAAACCAGTGTTGTCCTCCCCATCTATCTACATAAAACCAGTGCAGTCCACCCCATCTACCTACATAAAACCAGTGCCCATTCTCTCCATCTCTCTACATGAATCCAGTGCCGTCCTCCACATCTCTCTACATAAAACCAGTGCCATCCTACTCATCTATCTACATAAAACCAGTGCCACCCTACCCATCTATATACATAATACCCGTGCCGTACTCTCCATCTCTCTCATAAAACCAGTACCGTCCTCCCCAGCTGTCTGCATAAAACCAGTGTCGTCCTCCCCATCAATCTAGATAAAACCAGTGTCGTCGTACCCAACGAACTAGATAAAACCAGTGCCATCCTCCCCATCTAACTACATAATACCAGTGCCGTCCTCTCCATCTCTCTACATAAAACCAGTGCCATCTTCCTCATCTATCTGCACAAGACCATTGCCGTCCTACCCATCTATCTACATAAAACAAGTGCCGTCCTCCCCGTCTATCTACATAAAATCAGTGCCGTCCTACCCAACTATCTACATAAAACAAGTGCCGTCCTCCCCATCTATCTACTTAAAATCAGTGCCATCCTCCCCATCTATCTACATAAAACCAGTGCCGTCCTCCCCATTTGTCTGCATAAAACCAGTGCCATCCTACCCATCTATCTACATAAAACCAGTGCTGTCCTCCCCATCTATCTACATAAAACCAGTCCTGTTCGCTGCATCTCTCTACATAAAACCAGTGCCACCCTACCCATCTATAGACATAATACCAGTGCCGTACTCTCCATCTCTCTCATAAAACCAGTACCGTCCTCCCCATCTGTCTGCATAATCCAGTGTCGTCCTCCCCATCAATCTAGATAAAACCAGTGCCCATTCTCTCCATCTCTCTACATGAATCCAGTGCCGTCCTCCACATCTCTCTACATAAAACCAGTGCTATCCTACTCATCTATCTGCATAAAACCAGTGCCATCCTCCCCATCTATCTACATACAACCAGTCCTGTCCTATGCATCTCTCTACATAAAACCAGTGCCATCCTACTCATCTATCCACATAAAACCAGTGCCAAACTCCCCATCTATCTACATAAAACCAGTGTCGTCCTCCCCATTTATCTACATAAAACCAGTGCCATCCTACCCATCTATCTACATAAAACCAGTGCTGTCCTCCCCATCTATCTACATGAAACAAGTGCCGTCCTCCCCATCTCTCTACATAAAAGCAGTGCCACCCTACCCATCTATCTACATAAAACCATTGCCACCCTACACATCTATATGCATAATACCAGTGCAGTACTCTCCATCTCTCTCATAAAACCAGTACCGTCCTCCCCATCTGTCTGCATAAAACCAGTGTCGTCCTCCCCATCTATCTAGATAAAACCAGTGCCGTCGTACCCAACGAACTAGATAAAACCAGCGCCATCCTCCCCGTCTAACTACATAATACCAGTGCCATCCTCTCCATCTCTCTACATAAAACCAGTGCCTTCCTACCCATCTATCTACATAAAACCAGTGTCGTCCACCCCATCTATCTACATAAAATCAGTGCCATCCTACTCATCTATCTACATAAAACCAGTGCCATTCTCCCCATATATTCTACATAAAACCAGTGCCGTTCTCCCCATCTATCTAAATAAAACCAGTGCCTTCCTACCCATCTATCTACATAAAACCAGTGTCGTCCGCCCCATCTATCTACATAAAACCAGTGCCTTCCTACCCATCTATCTACATAAAACCAGTGTCGTCCACCCCATCTATCTACATAAAATCAGTGCCATCCTACTCATCTATCTACATAAAACCAGTGCCATCCTCCCCATATATCTACATAAAATCAGTGCCGTCCTCCCCATCTATCTAAATAAAACCAGTCCCATACTCTCCATCTCTCTCATAAAACCAGTACCGTCCTCCCCATCTGTCTGCATAAAACCAGTGTCGTCCTCCCCATCTGTCTGCATAAAACCAGTGTCGTCCTCCCCATCAATCTAGATAAAACCAGTGCCCGTTCTCTCCATCTCTCTACATGAATCCAGTGCCGTCCTCCACATCTCTCTACATAAAACCAGTGCCCTCCTACCCATCTAACTACATAAAACCAGTGCTGTCCTCCCCATCTATCTGCATAAAAAAAATGCCGTCCTCCTCATCTGTCTGCATAAAAGCAGTGTAGTCCTCCCCATCTCTCTACATAAAACCAGTGCCTTCCTACCCATCTATCTACATAAAACCAGTGTCGTCCACACCATCTATCTACATAAAATCAGTGCCATCCTACTCATCTATCTACATAAAACCAGTGCCATCCACCCCATCTCTGTATATAAAACCAGAGCCGTCCTCTCTATCTCTCTACATAAAACCAGTGTCGTCCACCCATCTATCTACATAAAATCACTGCCATCCTCCCCATGTATCCACATAAAACCAGTCCTGTCCTCTGCATCTCTCTACATAAAACCAGTGCCACCATACCCATCTATATACATAATACCAGTGCCGTACTCTCCATCTCTCTCATAAAACCAGTACCGTCCTCCCCATCTATTTGCATAAAACCAGTGTCGTCCTCCCCATCAATCTAGATAAAACCAGTGCCGTCGTACCCAACGAACTAGATGAAACCAGTGCCATCCTCCCCATCTAACTACATAATACCAGTGCCGTCCTCTCCACCTCTCTACATAAAACCAGTGCCATCTTCCTCATCTATCTGCATAAGACCATTGCCGTGCTACTGATCCATCAACATAAAACCAGTGTCGTCCTCCCCATCTATCTACATAAAACCAGTGCCCGTTCTCTCCATCTCTCTACATGAATCCAGTGCCGTCCTCCACATATCTCTACGTAAAACCAGTGCAATCCTACTCATCTATCCACATTAAAAACAGTGCCGTCCTACTGATCCATCAACATAAAACCAGTGCATTCCACCCCATCTCTCTAAATAGAACCAGTGCCCTCCTACCCATCTAACTACATAAAACCAGTGCCGTCCTCTCCATCTCTCTACATAAAACCAGTGCCGTCCTTTCCATCTATCTACATAAAACCACTGTTGTCCTCCCCATCTACCTATATAAAACCAGAGCCGTCCTCTCTATCTCTCTACATAAAACCAGTGCCGTCCTACCCATCTATCTACATAAAACCAGTGCCATCCTCCCATCTATCTACATAAAACCAATGCCATCCACCCCATCTCTCTATTTGAAACCAGAGCCGTCCTCTCTATCTCTCTACATAAAACCAGTGCCGTTCTACCCATCTATCTACATAAAACCAGAGTCGTCCACCCCATCTGTCTACATAAAATCAGTGCCATCCTACTCACCTATCTACATAAAACCAGTGCCATCCTCCCCATCTATCTACATAAAACCAGTGCCGTCCTACCATCTATCTAAGTAAAACCAGTGCCGTGTCTCAATCTCTGTACATAAAACCAGTGCCATCCTCCCCATCTCTCTAAATAAAACCAGTGCCGTCCTACCCATCTATCTACATAAAATCAGTGCCATCCTACTCATCTATCTGCATAAAACCAGTGCCATCCTCCCCCATCTATCTACATACAACCAGTCCTGTCCTATGCATCTCTCTACATAAAACCAGTGCCATCCTACTCATCTATCCACATAAAACCAGTGCCAAACTCCCCATCTATCTACATAAAACCAGTGTCGTCCTCCCCATTTATCTACATAAAACCAGTGCCATCCTACCCATCTATCTACATAAAACCAGTGCTGTCCTCCCCATCTATCTACATGAAACAAGTGCCGTCCTCCCCATCTCTCTACATAAAACCAGTGCCACCCTACCCATCTATCTACATAAAACCATTGCCACCCTACACATCTATATGCATAATACCAGTGCAGTACTCTCCATCTCTCTCATAAAACCAGTACCGTCCTCCCCATCTGTCTGCATAAAACCAGTGTCGTCCTCCCCATCTATCTAGATAAAACCAGTGCCGTCGTACCCAACGAACTAGATAAAACCAGCGCCATCCTCCCCGTCTAACTACATAATACCAGTGCCATCCTCTCCATCTCTCTACATAAAACCAGTGCCTTCCTACCCATCTATCTACATAAAACCAGTGTCGTCCACCCCATCTATCTACATAAAATCAGTGCCATCCTACTCATCTATCTACATAAAACCAGTGCCATTCTCCCCATATATCTACATAAAACCAGTGCCGTTCTCCCCATCTATCTAAATAAAACCAGTGCCTTCCTACCCATCTATCTACATAAAACCAGTGTCGTCCGCCCCATCTATCTACATAAAACCAGTGCCTTCCTACCCATCTATCTACATAAAACCAGTGTCGTCCACCCCATCTATCTACATAAAATCAGTGCCATCCTACTCATCTATCTACATAAAACCAGTGCCATTCTCCCCATATATCTACATAAAACCAGTGTCGTCCTCCCCATCTATCTACATAAAACCAGTGCCCGTTCTCTCCATCTGTCTACATGAATCCAGTGCCGTCCTCCACATCTCTCTACGTAAAACCAGTGCAATCCTACTCATCTATCCACATTAAAAACAGTGCCGTCCTACTGATCCATCAACATAAAACCAGTGCATTCCACCCCATCTCTCTAAATAGAACCAGTGCCCTCCTACCCATCTAACTACATAAAACCAGTGCCGTCCTCCTCATCTATCTACATAAAACCAGTGCCGTCCTACCCATCTATCTACATAAAACCAGTGCCGTCCTCCCCATCTAACTACATAAAACCCGAGCCGTGCTCCCCATCTATCTACATAAAATCAGTGCCATCCTACTCATCTATCTACATAAAATCAGTGCCATCCTCCCCATATATCTACATAAAACCAGTGCCGTCCTCCCCATCTATCTATATAAAACTAGTGCCATCCTTTCCATCTCTCTACACAATACCAGTGCTGTCCTCCCCATCTAACTACATAAAACCAGTGCCGTCCTCCCCATCTATCTACATAAAATCAGTGCCATCCTACTCATCTATCTACATAAAACCAGTGCCATCCTCCCCATATATCTACATAAAACCAGTGCCGTCCTCCCCATCTATCTAAATAAAACCAGTCCCATACTCTCCAGCTCTCTCATAAAACCAGTACCGTCCTCCCCATCTGTCTGCATAAAACCAGTATCGTCCTCCCAATCAATCTAGATAAAACCAGTGCCGTCGTACCCAACGAACTAGATAAAACCAGTGCCAACCTCCCCATCTAACTACATAATACCAGTGCCGTCCTCTCCATCTCTCTACATAAAACCAGTGCCATCTTCCTCATCTATCTGCATAAGACCATTGCCGTCCTACCCATCTATCTACATAAAACCAGTGCCATGCTACTGATCCATCAACATAAAACCAGTGTCGTCCTCCCCATCTATCTACAGAAAACCAGTGTCGTCCTCCCCATTTATCTACATAAAACCAGTGCCATCCTACCCATCTATCTACATAAAACCAGTGCTGTCCTCCCCATCTATCTACATGAAACAAGTGCCGTCCTCCCCATCTCTCTACATAAAAGCAGTGCCACCCTACCCATCTATCTACATAAAACCATTGCCACCCTACACATCTATATGCATAATACCAGTGCAGTACTCTCCATCTCTCTCATAAAACCAGTACCGTCCTCCCCATCTGTCTGCATAAAACCAGTGTCGTCCTCCCCATCTATCTAGATAAAACCAGTGCCGTCGTACCCAACGAACTAGATAAAACCAGCGCCATCCTCCCCGTCTAACTACATAATACCAGTGCCATCCTCTCCATCTCTCTACATAAAACCAGTGCCTTCCTACCCATCTATCTACATAAAACCAGTGTCGTCCACCCCATCTATCTACATAAAATCAGTGCCATCCTACTCATCTATCTACATAAAACCAGTGCCATTCTCCCCATATATCTACATAAAACCAGTGCCGTTCTCCCCATCTATCTAAATAAAACCAGTGCCTTCCTACCCATCTATCTACATAAAACCAGTGTCGTCCGCCCCATCTATCTACATAAAACCAGTGCCTTCCTACCCATCTATCTACATAAAACCAGTGTCGTCCACCCCATCTATCTACATAAAATCAGTGCCATCCTACTCATCTATCTACATAAAACCAGTGCCATCCTCCCCATATATCTACATAAAATCAGTGCCGTCCTCCCCATCTATCTAAATAAAACCAGTCCCATACTCTCCATCTCTCTCATAAAACCAGTACCGTCCTCCCCATCTGTCTGCATAAAACCAGTGTCGTCCTCCCCATCTGTCTGCATAAAACCAGTGTCGTCCTCCCCATCAATCTAGATAAAACCAGTGCCCGTTCTCTCCATCTCTCTACATGAATCCAGTGCCGTCCTCCACATCTCTCTACATAAAACCAGTGCCCTCCTACCCATCTAACTACATAAAACCAGTGCTGTCCTCCCCATCTATCTGCATAAAAAAAATGCCGTCCTCCTCATCTGTCTGCATAAAAGCAGTGTAGTCCTCCCCATCTCTCTACATAAAACCAGTGCCTTCCTACCCATCTATCTACATAAAACCAGTGTCGTCCACACCATCTATCTACATAAAATCAGTGCCATCCTACTCATCTATCTACATAAAACCAGTGCCATCCACCCCATCTCTGTATATAAAACCAGAGCCGTCCTCTCTATCTCTCTACATAAAACCAGTGTCGTCCACCCATCTATCTACATAAAATCACTGCCATCCTCCCCATGTATCCACATAAAACCAGTCCTGTCCTCTGCATCACTCTACATAAAACCAGTGCCACCATACCCATCTATATACATAATACCAGTGCCGTACTCTCCATCTCTCTCATAAAACCAGTACCGTCCTCCCCATCTATTTGCATAAAACCAGTGTCGTCCTCCCCATCAATCTAGATAAAACCAGTGCCGTCGTACCCAACGAACTAGATGAAACCAGTGCCATCCTCCCCATCTAACTACATAATACCAGTGCCGTCCTCTCCACCTCTCTACATAAAACCAGTGCCATCTTCCTCATCTATCTGCATAAGACCATTGCCGTGCTACTGATCCATCAACATAAAACCAGTGTCGTCCTCCCCATCTATCTACATAAAACCAGTGCCCGTTCTCTCCATCTCTCTACATGAATCCAGTGCCGTCCTCCACATATCTCTACGTAAAACCAGTGCAATCCTACTCATCTATCCACATTAAAAACAGTGCCGTCCTACTGATCCATCAACATAAAACCAGTGCATTCCACCCCATCTCTCTAAATAGAACCAGTGCCCTCCTACCCATCTAACTACATAAAACCAGTGCCGTCCTCTCCATCTCTCTACATAAAACCAGTGCCGTCCTTTCCATCTATCTACATAAAACCACTGTTGTCCTCCCCATCTACCTATATAAAACCAGAGCCGTCCTCTCTATCTCTCTACATAAAACCAGTGCCGTCCTACCCATCTATCTACATAAAACCAGTGCCATCCTCCCCATCTATCTACATAAAACCAATGCCATCCACCCCATCTCTCTATTTGAAACCAGAGCCGTCCTCTCTATCTCTCTACATAAAACCAGTGCCGTTCTACCCATCTATCTACATAAAACCAGAGTCGTCCACCCCATCTGTCTACATAAAATCAGTGCCATCCTACTCACCTATCTACATAAAACCAGTGCCATCCTCCCCATCTATCTACATAAAACCAGTGCCGTCCTACCATCTATCTAAGTAAAACCAGTGCCGTGTTCTCAATCTCTGTACATAAAACCAGTGCCATCCTCCCCATCTCTCTAAATAAAACCAGTGCCGTCCTACCCATCTATCTACATAAAATCAGTGCCATCCTACTCATCTATCTGCATAAAACCAGTGCCATCCTCCCCATCTATCTACATACAACCAGTCCTGTCCTATGCATCTCTCTACATAAAACCAGTGCCATCCTACTCATCTATCCACATAAAACCAGTGCCAAACTCCCCATCTATCTACATAAAACCAGTGTCGTCCTCCCCATTTATCTACATAAAACCAGTGCCATCCTACCCATCTATCTACATAAAACCAGTGCTGTCCTCCCCATCTATCTACATGAAACAAGTGCCGTCCTCCCCATCTCTCTACATAAAACCAGTGCCACCCTACCCATCTATCTACATAAAACCATTGCCACCCTACACATCTATATGCATAATACCAGTGCAGTACTCTCCATCTCTCTCATAAAACCAGTACCGTCCTCCCCATCTGTCTGCATAAAACCAGTGTCGTCCTCCCCATCTATCTAGATAAAACCAGTGCCGTCGTACCCAACGAACTAGATAAAACCAGCGCCATCCTCCCCGTCTAACTACATAATACCAGTGCCATCCTCTCCATCTCTCTACATAAAACCAGTGCCTTCCTACCCATCTATCTACATAAAACCAGTGTCGTCCACCCCATCTATCTACATAAAATCAGTGCCATCCTACTCATCTATCTACATAAAACCAGTGCCATTCTCCCCATATATCTACATAAAACCAGTGCCGTTCTCCCCATCTATCTAAATAAAACCAGTGCCTTCCTACCCATCTATCTACATAAAACCAGTGTCGTCCGCCCCATCTATCTACATAAAACCAGTGCCTTCCTACCCATCTATCTACATAAAACCAGTGTCGTCCACCCCATCTATCTACATAAAATCAGTGCCATCCTACTCATCTATCTACATAAAACCCAGTGCCATTCTCCCCATATATCTACATAAAACCAGTGTCGTCCTCCCCATCTATCTACATAAAACCAGTGCCCGTTCTCTCCATCTGTCTACATGAATCCAGTGCCGTCCTCCACATCTCTCTACGTAAAACCAGTGCAATCCTACTCATCTATCCACATTAAAAACAGTGCCGTCCTACTGATCCATCAACATAAAACCAGTGCATTCCACCCCATCTCTCTAAATAGAACCAGTGCCCTCCTACCCATCTAACTACATAAAACCAGTGCCGTCCTCCTCATCTATCTACATAAAACCAGTGCCGTCCTACCCATCTATCTACATAAAACCAGTGCCGTCCTCCCCATCTAACTACATAAAACCCGAGCCGTGCTCCCCATCTATCTACATAAAATCAGTGCCATCCTACTCATCTATCTACATAAAATCAGTGCCATCCTCCCCATATATCTACATAAAACCAGTGCCGTCCTCCCCATCTATCTATATAAAACTAGTGCCATCCTTTCCATCTCTCTACACAATACCAGTGCTGTCCTCCCCATCTAACTACATAAAACCAGTGCCGTCCTCCCCATCTATCTACATAAAATCAGTGCCATCCTACTCATCTATCTACATAAAACCAGTGCCATCCTCCCCATATATCTACATAAAACCAGTGCCGTCCTCCCCATCTATCTAAATAAAACCAGTCCCATACTCTCCAGCTCTCTCATAAAACCAGTACCGTCCTCCCCATCTGTCTGCATAAAACAGTATCGTCCTCCCAATCAATCTAGATAAAACCAGTGCCGTCGTACCCAACGAACTAGATAAAACCAGTGCCAACCTCCCCATCTAACTACATAATACCAGTGCCGTCCTCTCCATCTCTCTACATAAAACCAGTGCCATCTTCCTCATCTATCTGCATAAGACCATTGCCGTCCTACCCATCTATCTACATAAAACCAGTGCCATGCTACTGATCCATCAACATAAAACCAGTGTCGTCCTCCCCATCTATCTACAGAAAACCAGTGTCCGTCCTCCCCATTTATCTACATAAAACCAGTGCCATCCTACCCATCTATCTACATAAAACCAGTGCTGTCCTCCCCATCTATCTACATGAAACAAGTGCCGTCCTCCCCATCTCTCTACATAAAAGCAGTGCCACCCTACCCATCTATCTACATAAAACCATTGCCACCCTACACATCTATATGCATAATACCAGTGCAGTACTCTCCATCTCTCTCATAAACCAGTACCGTCCTCCCCATCTGTCTGCATAAAACCAGTGTCGTCCTCCCCATCTATCTAGATAAAACCAGTGCCGTCGTACCCAACGAACTAGATAAAACCAGCGCCATCCTCCCCGTCTAACTACATAATACCAGTGCCATCCTCTCCATCTCTCTACATAAAACCAGTGCCTTCCTACCCATCTATCTACATAAAACCAGTGTCGTCCACCCCATCTATCTACATAAAATCAGTGCCATCCTACTCATCTATCTACATAAAACCAGTGCCATTCTCCCCATATATCTACATAAAACCAGTGCCGTTCTCCCCATCTATCTAAATAAAACCAGTGCCTTCCTACCCATCTATCTACATAAAACCAGTGTCGTCCGCCCCATCTATCTACATAAAACCAGTGCCTTCCTACCCATCTATCTACATAAAACCAGTGTCGTCCACCCCATCTATCTACATAAAATCAGTGCCATCCTACTCATCTATCTACATAAAACCAGTGCCATCCTGCCCATATATCTACATAAAATCAGTGCCGTCCTCCCCATCTATCTAAATAAAACCAGTCCCATACTCTCCATCTCTCTCATAAAACCAGTACCGTCCCTCCCCATCTGTCTGCATAAAACCAGTGTCGTCCTCCCCATCTGTCTGCATAAAACCAGTGTCGTCCTCCCCATCAATCTAGATAAAACCAGTGCCCGTTCTCTCCATCTCTCTACATGAATCCAGTGCCCGTCCTCCACATCTCTCTACATAAAACCAGTGCCCTCCTACCCATCTAACTACATAAAACCAGTGCTGTCCCTCCCCATCTATCTGCATAAAAAAAATGCCGTCCTCCTCATCTGTCTGCATAAAAGCAGTGTAGTCCTCCCCATCTCTCTACATAAAACCAGTGCCTTCCTACCCATCTATCTACATAAAACCAGTGTCGTCCACACCATCTATCTACATAAAATCAGTGCCATCCTACTCATCTATCTACATAAAACCAGTGCCATCCACCCCATCTCTGTATATAAAACCAGAGCCGTCCTCTCTATCTCTCTACATAAAACCAGTGTCGTCCACCCATCTATCTACATAAAATCACTGCCATCCTCCCCATGTATCCACATAAAACCAGTCCTGTCCTCTGCATCTCTCTACATAAAACCAGTGCCACCATACCCATCTATATACATAATACCAGTGCCGTACTCTCCATCTCTCTCATAAAACCAGTACCGTCCTCCCCATCTATTTGCATAAAACCAGTGTCGTCCTCCCCATCAATCTAGATAAAACCAGTGCCGTCGTACCCAACGAACTAGATGAAACCAGTGCCATCCTCCCCATCTAACTACATAATACCAGTGCCGTCCTCTCCACCTCTCTACATAAAACCAGTGCCATCTTCCTCATCTATCTGCATAAGACCATTGCCGTGCTACTGATCCATCAACATAAAACCAGTGTCGTCCCTCCCCATCTATCTACATAAAACCAGTGCCCGTTCTCTCCATCTCTCTACATGAATCCAGTGCCGTCCTCCACATATCTCTACGTAAAACCAGTGCAATCCTACTCATCTATCCACATTAAAAACAGTGCCGTCCTACTGATCCATCAACATAAAACCAGTGCATTCCACCCCATCTCTCTAAATAGAACCAGTGCCCTCCTACCCATCTAACTACATAAAACCAGTGCCGTCCTCTCCATCTCTCTACATAAAACCAGTGCCGTCCTTTCCATCTATCTACATAAAACCACTGTTGTCCTCCCCATCTACCTATATAAAACCAGAGCCGTCCTCTCTATCTCTCTACATAAAACCAGTGCCGTCCTACCCATCTATCTACATAAAACCAGTGCCATCCTCCCCATCTATCTACATAAAACCAATGCCATCCACCCCATCTCTCTATTTGAAACCAGAGCCGTCCTCTCTATCTCTCTACATAAAACCAGTGCCGTTCTACCCATCTATCTACATAAAACCAGAGTCGTCCCACCCCATCTGTCTACATAAAATCAGTGCCATCCTACTCACCTATCTACATAAAACCAGTGCCATCCTCCCCATCTATCTACATAAAACCAGTGCCGTCCTACCATCTATCTAAGTAAAACCAGTGCCGTGTTCTCAATCTCTGTACATAAAACCAGTGCCATCCTCCCCATCTCTCTAATAAAACCAGTGCCGTCCCTACCCATCTATCTACATAAAATCAGTGCCATCCTACTCATCTATCTGCATAAAACCAGTGCCATCCTCCCCATCTATCTACATACAACCAGTCCTGTCCTATGCATCTCTCTACATAAAACCAGTGCCATCCTACTCATCTATCCACATAAAACCAGTGCCAAACTCCCCATCTATCTACATAAAACCAGTGTCGTCCTCCCCATTTATCTACATAAAACCAGTGCCATCCTACCCATCTATCTACATAAAACCAGTGCTGTCCTCCCCATCTATCTACATGAAACAAGTGCCGTCCTCCCCATCTCTCTACATAAAACCAGTGCCACCCTACCACATCTATCTACATAAAACCATTGCCACCCTACACATCTATATGCATAATACCAGTGCAGTACTCTCCATCTCTCTCATAAAACCAGTACCGTCCTCCCCCATCTGTCTGCATAAAACCAGTGTCGTCCTCCCCATCTATCTAGATAAAACCAGTGCCGTCGTACCAACGAACTAGATAAAACCAGCGCCATCCTCCCCGTCTAACTACATAATACCAGTGCCATCCTCTCCATCTCTCTACATAAAACCAGTGCCTTCCTACCCATCTATCTACATAAAACCAGTGTCGTCCACCCCATCTATCTACATAAAATCAGTGCCATCCTACTCATCTATCTACATAAAACCAGTGCCATTCTCCCCATATATCTACATAAAAACCAGTGCCGTTCTCCCCATCTATCTAAATAAAACCAGTGCCTTCCTACCCATCTATCTACATAAAACCAGTGTCGTCCGCCCCATCTATCTACATAAAACCAGTGCCTTCCTACCCATCTATCTACATAAAACCAGTGTCGTCCACCCCATCTATCTACATAAAATCAGTGCCATCCTACTCATCTATCTACATAAAACCAGTGCCATTCTCCCCATATATCTACATAAAACCAGTGTCGTCCTCCCCATCTATCTACATAAAACCAGTGCCCGTTCTCTCCATCTGTCTACATGAATCCAGTGCCGTCCTCCACATCTCTCTACGTAAAAACCAGTGCAATCCTACTCATCTATCCACATTAAAAACAGTGCCGTCCTACTGATCCATCAACATAAAACCAGTGCATTCCACCCCATCTCTCTAAATAGAACCAGTGCCCTTCCTACCCATCTAACTACATAAAACCAGTGCCGTCCTCCTCATCTATCTACATAAAACCAGTGCCGTCCTACCCATCTATCTACATAAAACCAGTGCCGTCCTCCCCATCTAACTACATAAAACCCGAGCCGTGCTCCCCATCTATCTACATAAAATCAGTGCCATCCTACTCATCTATCTACATAAAATCAGTGCCATCCTCCCCATATATCTACATAAAACCAGTGCCGTCCTCCCCATCTATCTATATAAAAACTAGTGCCATCCTTTCCATCTCTCTACACAATACCAGTGCTGTCCTCCCCATCTAACTACATAAAACCAGTGCCGTCCTCCGCATCTATCTACATAAAATCAGTGCCATCCTACTCATCTATCTACATAAAACCAGTGCCATCCTCCCCATATATCTTACATAAAACCAGTGCCGTCCTCCCCATCTATCTAAATAAAACCAGTCCCATACTCTCCAGCTCTCTCATAAAACCAGTACCGTCCTCCCCATCTGTCTGCATAAAACCAGTATCGTCCTCCCAATCAATCTAGATAAAACCAGTGCCGTCGTACCCAACGAACTAGATAAAACCAGTGCCAACCTCCCCATCTAACTACATAATACCAGTGCCGTCCTCTCCATCTCTCTACATAAAACCAGTGCCATCTTCCTCATCTATCTGCATAAGACCATTGCCGTCCTACCCATCTATCTACATAAAACCAGTGCCATGCTACTGATCCATCAACATAAAACCAGTGTCGTCCTCCCCATCTATCTACAGAAAACCAGTGCCGTCCTCCCCATCTATCTATATAAAACTAGTGCCATCCTTTCCATCTCTCTACATGAATCCAGTGCGTCCTACCATCTATCTACATAAAACCAGTGCCCGTTCTCTCCATCTCTCTACATGAATCCGGTGCCGTCCACCACATCTCCCTACATAAAACCAGTGCAATCCTACTCATCCATCTACATAAAACCAGTGCCCGTTCTCTCCATCTCTCTACATGAATCCAGTGCCGTCCTCCACATCTCCCTACATAAAACCAGTGCAATACTACTCATCTATCTCCATAAAACCAGTGCCGTCCTACCCACCCGTCTACATAAAACCAGTGCCATCCTACCCATCTAACTACATAAAACCTGTGCCGTCCGCCCCAACTAAGTACATAAAACCAGTGCCGTCCTCCCCATCTATCTATATAAAACTAGTGCCATCCTTTCCATCTCTCTACATAATACCAGTGCCGTCCTCCCCATCTAACTACATAAAACCCGAGCCGTGCTCCCCATCTATCTACATAAAATCAGTGCCATCCTACTCATCTATCTACATAAAATCAGTGCCATCCTCCCCATATATCTACATAAAACCAGTGCCGTCTCCCCATCTATCTAAATAAAACCAGTGCCATCCTACCCATCTATCTACATAAAACCAGTGCCGTCCTCCCCATCTATCTACATAAAACCAGTCCTGTCCTCTGCATCTCTCTACATAAAACCAGTGCCACCCTACCCATCTATATACATAATACCAGTGCCCGTACTCTCCATCTCTCTCATAAAACCAGTACCGTCCTCCCCATCTGTCTGCATAAAACCAGTGTCGTCCTCCCCATCAATCCAGAAAAAACCAGTGCCGTCGTACCCAACGAACTAGATAAAACCAGTGCCATCCTCCCCATCTAACTACATAATACCAGTGCCGTCCTCTCTATCTCTCTACATAAAACCAGTGCCATCTTCCTCATCTATCTGCATAAGACCATTGCCGTCCTACCCATCTATCTACATAAAACCAGTGCCGTGCTACTGATCCATCAACATAAAACCAGTGTTGTCCTCCCCATCTATCTACATAAAACCAGTGCAGTCCACCCCATCTACCTACATAAAACCAGTGCCCATTCTCTCCATCTCTCTACATGAATCCAGTGCCGTCCTCCACATCTCTCTACATAAAACCAGTGCCATCCTACTCATCTATCTACATAAAACCAGTGCCACCCTACCCATCTATATACATAATACCCGTGCCGTACTCTCCATCTCTCTCATAAAACCAGTACCGTCCTCCCCAGCTGTCTGCATAAAACCAGTGTCGTCCTCCCCATCAATCTAGATAAAACCAGTGTCGTCGTAACCAACGAACTAGATAAAACCAGTGCCATCCTCCCCATCTAACTACATAATACCAGTGCCGTCCTCTCCATCTCTCTACATAAAACCAGTGCCATCTTCCTCATCTATCTGCACAAGACCATTGCCGTCCTACCCATCTATCTACATAAAACAAGTGCCGTCCTCCCCGTCTATCTACATAAAATCAGTGCCGTCCTACCCAACTATCTACATAAAACAAGTGCCGTCCTCCCCATCTATCTACTTAAAATCAGTGCCATCCTCCCCATCTATCTACATAAAACCAGTGCCGTCCTCCCCATTTGTCTGCATAAAACCAGTGCCATCCTACCCATCTATCTACATAAAACCAGTGCTGTCCTCCCCATCTATCTACATAAAACCAGTCCTGTTCGCTGCATCTCTCTACATAAAACCAGTGCCACCCTACCCATCTATAGACATAATACCAGTGCCGTACTCTCCATCTCTCTCATAAAACCAGTACCGTCCTCCCCATCTGTCTGCATAATCCAGTGTCGTCCTCCCCATCAATCTAGATAAAACCAGTGCCCATTCTCTCCATCTCTCTACATGAATCCAGTGCCGTCCCTCCACATCTCTCTACATAAAACCAGTGCTATCCTACTCATCTATCTGCATAAAACCAGTGCCATCCTCCCCATCTATCTACATACAACCAGTCCTGTCCTATGCATCTCTCTACATAAAACCAGTGCCATCCTACTCATCTATCCACATAAAACCAGTGCCAAACTCCCCATCTATCTACATAAAACCAGTGTCGTCCTCCCATTTATCTACATAAAACCAGTGCCATCCTACCCATCTATCTACATAAAACCAGTGCTGTCCTCCCCATCTATCTACATGAAACAAGTGCCGTCCTCCCCATCTCTCTACATAAAACCAGTGCCACCCTACCCATCTATCTACATAAAACCATTGCCACCCTACACATCTATATGCATAATACCAGTGCAGTACTCTCCATCTCTCTCATAAAACCAGTACCGTCCTCCCATCTGTCCTGCATAAAACCAGTGTCGTCCTCCCCATCTATCTAGATAAAACCAGTGCCGTCGTACCCAACGAACTAGATAAAACCAGCGCCATCCTCCCCGTCTAACTACATAATACCAGTGCCATCCTCTCCATCTCTCTACATAAAACCAGTGCCTTCCTACCCATCTATCTACATAAAACCAGTGTCGTCCACCCCATCTATCTACATAAAATCAGTGCCATCCTACTCATCTATCTACATAAAACCAGTGCCATTCTCCCCATATATCTACATAAAACCAGTGCCGTTCTCCCCATCTATCTAAATAAAACCAGTGCCTTCCTACCCATCTATCTACATAAAACCAGTGTCGTCCGCCCCATCTATCTACATAAAACCAGTGCCTTCCTACCCATCTATCTACATAAAACCAGTGTCGTCCACCCCATCTATCTACATAAAATCAGTGCCATCCTACTCATCTATCTACATAAAACCAGTGCCATCCTCCCCATATATCTACATAAAATCAGTGCCGTCCTCCCCATCTATCTAAATAAAACCAGTCCCATACTCTCCATCTCTCTCATAAAACCAGTACCGTCCTCCCCATCTGTCTGCATAAAACCAGTGTCGTCCTCCCCATCTGTCTGCATAAAACCAGTGCTCCTCCCCATCAATCTAGATAAAACCAGTGCCCGTTCTCTCCATCTCTCTACATGAATCCAGTGCCGTCCTCCACATCTCTCTACATAAAACCAGTGCCCTCCTACCCATCTAACTACATAAAACCAGTGCTGTCCTCCCCATCTATCTGCATTAAAAAAATGCCGTCCTCCTCATCTGTCTGCATAAAAGCAGTGTAGTCCTCCCCATCTCTCTACATAAAACCAGTGCCTTCCTACCCATCTATCTACATAAAACCAGTGTCGTCCACACCATCTATCTACATAAAATCAGTGCCATCCTACTCATCTATCTACATAAAACCAGTGCCATCCACCCCATCTCTGTATATAAAACCAGAGCCGTCCTCTCTATCTCTCTACATAAAACCAGTGTCGTCCACCCATCTATCTACATAAAATCACTGCCATCCTCCCCATGTATCCACATAAAACCAGTCCTGTCCTCTGCATCTCTCTACATAAAACCAGTGCCACCATACCCATCTATATACATAATACCAGTGCCGTACTCTCCATCTCTCTCATAAAACCAGTACCGTCCTCCCCATCTATTTGCATAAAACCAGTGTCGTCCTCCCCATCAATCTAGATAAAACCAGTGCCGTCGTACCCAACGAACTAGATGAAACCAGTGCCATCCTCCCCATCTAACTACATAATACCAGTGCCGTCCTCTCCACCTCTCTACATAAAACCAGTGCCATCTTCCTCATCTATCTGCATAAGACCATTGCCGTGCTACTGATCCATCAACATAAAACCAGTGTCGTCCTCCCCATCTATCTACATAAAACCAGTGCCCGTTCTCTCCATCTCTCTACATGAATCCAGTGCCGTCCTCCACATATCTCTACGTAAAACCAGTGCAATCCTACTCATCTATCCACATTAAAAACAGTGCCGTCCTACTGATCCATCAACATAAAACCAGTGCATTCCACCCCATCTCTCTAAATAGAACCAGTGCCCTCCTACCCATCTAACTACATAAAACCAGTGCCGTCCTCTCCATCTCTCTACATAAAACCAGTGCCGTCCTTTCCATCTATCTACATAAAACCACTGTTGTCCTCCCCATCTACCTATATAAAACCAGAGCCGTCCTCTCTATCTCTCTACATAAAACCAGTGCCGTCCTACCCATCTATCTACATAAAACCAGTGCCATCCTCCCCATCTATCTACATAAAACCAATGCCATCCACCCCATCTCTCTATTTGAAACCAGAGCCGTCCTCTCTATCTCTCTACATAAAACCAGTGCCGTTCTACCCATCTATCTACATAAAACCAGAGTCGTCCACCCCATCTGTCTACATAAAATCAGTGCCATCCTACTCACCTATCTACATAAAACCAGTGCCATCCTCCCCATCTATCTACATAAAACCAGTGCCGTCCTACCATCTATCTAAGTAAAACCAGTGCCGTGTTCTCAATCTCTGTACATAAAACCAGTGCCATCCTCCCCATCTCTCTAAATAAAACCAGTGCCGTCCTACCCATCTATCTACATAAAATCAGTGCCATCCTACTCATCTATCTGCATAAAACCAGTGCCATCCTCCCCATCTATCTACATACAACCAGTCTGTCCTATGCATCTCTCTACATAAAACCAGTGCCATCCTACTCATCTATCCACATAAAACCAGTGCCAAACTCCCCATCTATCTACATAAAAACCAGTGTCGTCCTCCCCATTTATCTACATAAAACCAGTGCCATCCTACCCATCTATCTACATAAAACCAGTGCTGTCCTCCCCATCTATCTACATGAAACAAGTGCCGTCCTCCCCATCTCTCTACATAAAACCAGTGCCACCCTACCCATCTATCTACATAAACCATTGCCACCCTACACATCTATATGCATAATACCAGTGCAGTACTCTCCATCTCTCTCATAAAACCAGTACCGTCCTCCCCATCTGTCCTGCATAAAACCAGTGTCGTCCTCCCCATCTATCTAGATAAAACCAGTGCCGTCGTACCCAACGAACTAGATAAAACCAGCGCCATCCTCCCCGTCTAACTACATAATACCAGTGCCATCCTCTCCATCTCTCTACATAAAACCAGTGCCTTCCTACCCATCTATCTACATAAAACCAGTGTCGTCCACCCCATCTATCTACATAAAATCAGTGCCATCCTACTCATCTATCTACATAAAACCAGTGCCATTCTCCCCATATATCTACATAAAACCAGTGCCGTTCTCCCCATCTATCTAAATAAAACCAGTGCCTTCCTACCCATCTATCTACATAAAACCAGTGTCGTCCGCCCCATCTATCTACATAAAACCAGTGCCTTCCTACCCATCTATCTACATAAAACCAGTGTCGTCCACCCCATCTATCTACATAAAATCAGTGCCATCCTACTCATCTATCTACATAAAACCAGTGCCATTCTCCCCATATATCTACATAAAACCAGTGTCGTCCTCCCCATCTATCTACATAAAACCAGTGGCCCGTTCTCTCCATCTGTCTACATGAATCCAGTGCCGTCCTCCACATCTCTCTACGTAAAACCAGTGCAATCCTACTCATCTATCCACATTAAAAACAGTGCCGTCCTACTGATCCATCAACATAAAACCAGTGCATTCCACCCCATCTCTCTAAATAGAACCAGTGCCC
>NW_027274436.1:0-59219 GCF_030028105.1 Mobula birostris
GTCCGTACTGTCCTGCGTTCCGTGTACTGCGCTCTGTGCTATTCCTGTGCATTGCTGTTGTGAGTTCCGTTTACTGCGCTCTGTGCTGCTCCTGTGCCATATTGCCGTGAGTTCTGTGTACTCTGCTCTGTTTTGTTCTTGGGCCATACCGTCCTGAGTTCTGTGTACTGTGCTCTGTGCTGTTCCCTGCCGAACTGTCCTGAGTTCTGTGTACTGCCTTCTGTCTTGTTCCTGTGCTGTACCATCATGAGTTCTGTGTACTGCGCTCTGTGTTGCTCCTGTGCAGTACTCTCCTGAGTTGTTTGGACTGTGCTCTTTGTTGTTCCTGTGCTGTACTGTCCTGCTGTCAGTTTTCTGTGCTCTGTGTTATTCCTGTGCATTACTGTCGTGAGTTCCGTTTACTGCGCTGTGTTATTCCCGTGTATTACTGTCTTGAATTCCGTTTACTGCGCTCTGTGCTGCTCCTGTGCCATATTGCCGTGAGTTCTGTGTACTCTGCTCTGTGTTGTTCCTGGGTCATACCGTCCTGAGTTCTGAGTCCTGCGCTCTGTGTTGTTCCTGTGCCGTACTGTCCTGAGTTCTGTGTACTGAGCTTTGTGTTGTTCCTGTGCCGTACTGTCCGAGGACTGTGTACTGCGCTCTGTGTTGATCCTGTGCCATACTGTCCTACTGTCAGTCTGCTGTCCTCTGTGTTGTTCCTGTGCTGTACTGTCCTGCTTTTAGTGTACTGCGTTCTGTGTTGTTCCTCTGCCGTACTGTCCTGTGTTCCGTCTACTGCGCTCTCTGTTGTTCCTGTGCCATACTGTTGTTAGTTCTGTGTACTGTGCTCTGTGTTCTTACTGTACCGTACCGTTCTGAGTTTTGTTTACTGCGCTGTGCGGTTTTCCTGTACCATATGGTCCTGAGTTCTGTGTACTGCACTCTGTGTTTTTCCTGTGCCGTACTGCCCTGAGTTCTGTGCACTGTGCTCTGTGTTCTTACTGTACCATACTGTCCTGAGTTCTGTGTACTGCGCTGTGCGTTGTTCTTGTACCATACCGTCCTGTGTTCTGTGTACAGCACTCTGTGTTCTATTCCTGTGCTGGACTGTCCTGAATTCTGTATTCTGTGTTGCCCCTACGCTGTAGTCCTGAGTTCTGTGCGATGTGCTCTGTATTGTTCCTGTACTATACTGACCTGCTGTCCGTCTACTGCGCTCTGAGTTGTTACTGTACCATACTGTCCGGCTTTCCATCTACTTTGCTCTGTGTTGTTCCTGGTCCGTACTGTCCTGCTTTCTGCGTATTGTGCTCCGTGTTGTTCCTGTGCCGTACTGTCCTACTGTCAGTCTGCTGTCCTCTGTGTTGTTCCTGTGCTGTACTGTCCTTCTTTTAGTGTACTGCATTCTGTGTTGTTCCTGTGCCGTGCTGTCCTGAGTTCTGTGTACTGTGCTCTGTATTGTTCCTGTGCCATATTGTCCTGTGTTCTGTGTACTGCGCTCTGTGTTGTTCCTGTGCCATACTGTTGTTAGTTCTGTGTACTGTGCTGTGCGGTTTTCCTGTACCATACCGTCCTGAGTTCTGTGTACTGCACTCTGTGTTGTTCTTGTGCCGTACTGTCCTACTGTCAGTCTACTGTCCTCTGTGTTGTTCCTGTGCTGTACTGTCCTGCTTTTAGTGTACTGCGTTCTGTGTTGTTCCTCTTCCGTGCTCTCCTGAGTTCTCTGTACTGTGCTCTGTATTGTTCCTGTGCCATACTGTCCTGTGTTCCGTGTACTGCGCTCTGTGTTGCCCATGTGATGTACTGTCCTGCTGTCCGTCTACTGAGCTCTGTGTTTTTCCTGTGCCGTATTGTCCTGCTTTCTGTGTACAGCATTCGGTGTTGTTCCTGTTCCGTACTGACCAGCTGTCCATGTACTATGCTCTGTGTTGTCCCTGTGCCGTACTGTCCTGAGGTCTATGTACTGCGCTCTGTGTTGTTCCTGTGCTGTACTGTACTGTGTTCTGTCTACTGCACTCTGTGTTGTTCCTGTGCCTGAGTTCTCTGTACTACGCCCTGTGCTGCTCCTGTGCAGTACTGTCCTGAGTTGTTTGGATGCGCTCTTTGTTTTTCCTGTGCTGTACTGCCCTGCTGTCAGTTTTCTGCACTCTGTGTTATTCCTGTGCCGTACTGTCCTGAGATCTGTCTACTGCGCTTGTGTTGTTCCTGTGCCGTACTGTCGTGAGTTCTGTGTCCTGCGCTCTGTGTTGTTCGTGAACAGTACCGTCATGAGTTCTGTGTACTGCGCTCTGTGTTGCTCCTGTGCAGTACTGTCCTTAGTTGTTTGGATGCACTCTTTGTTTTTCCTGTGCTCTACTGTCCTGCTGTCAGTTTTCTGCGCTCTGTGTTGTTCTTGTCCGTACTGTCCTGCGTTCCGTGTACTGCGCTCTGTGCTATTCCTGTGCATTGCTGTTGTGAGTTCCGTTTACTGCGCTCTGTGCTGCTCCTGTGCCATATTGCCGTGAGTTCTGTGTACTCTGCTCTGTTTTGTTCTTGGGCCATACCGTCCTGAGTTCTGTGTACTGAGCTTTGTGTTGTTCCTTTGCCGTACTGTCAGCTGTCCGTGTACTATGCTCTGTGTTGTTGCTGTACCATATTGTCCTGAGGTCTGTGTACTGTGCTCTGTGTTGTTCCTGCGCGGTACTGTCCTGACTTCTGTGTACTGCGCTCTGTGTTGTTCCTGTGCCGTACTGTCCTACTGTCAGTCTACTGTCCTCTGTGTTGTTCCTGTGCCGTACTGTCCTGTGTTCCATCTACTGCGCTCTGTGTTGTTCTTGTGCCATACTGTTATGATTTCTGTATACTGTGCTCTGTGTTCTTACTGTACCGTACCATCCTGAGTTCTGTGTACTGCGCTGTGCGTTGTTCCTGTACCATACCTTCCTGAGCTCTGTGTACTGCGCTCTGTGCTGTTCCTGTGCCGTACTGTCCTGAGTTCTGTGTACTGAGCTTTGTGTTGTTCCTGTGCCGTACTGTCCAACTGTCCGTGTACTATGATCTGTGTTGTTCCTGTGCCGTACTGTCCTGAGTTCCGTGTACTGCGCTCTGTGTTATTCCTGTGCATTACTGTCTTGAATTCCATATACTGGGCTCTGTGCTGCTCCTGTGTCGTATTGTCGTGAGTTCTGTGTACTCTGCTCCGTGTTGTTCCTGGGACGTACAGTCCTGAATTCTGCGTCCTGCGCTCTGTGTTGTTCCTGTGCCGTACTGTCCTGAGTTCCATGTAATACGCACACTGTTGTTCCTGTGCCGTGCTGTGCTGAGTTCCGTGTACTGTGCTCTGTGTTATTCCTGTGCATTACTGTCGTGAATTCCGTTTACTGCGCTCTGTGCTGCTCCTGTGCCGTATTGCCGTGAGTTCTGTGTACTCTGCTCCGTGTTTTTCTTGTACCATACTGTCCTGAGTTCTGTGCACTGCGCGCAGTGTTGTTCCTGTGCTGTACCGTCCAGCTGTCCGTGTACTATGCTCTGTGTTGTTCCTGTGCCGGACTGTTGTGAGTTCTGTGTACTGTGCTCTGTGTTCTTACTGTACCGCACCGTCCTGAGTTCTGTGTACTGTGCTGTGCATTTTTCCTGTACCATACCATCCTGAGTTCTGTGTACTGCGCTCTGTGTTGTTCCTGTGCTGTACCGTCCTGAGATCTGTGTACTGCGCTGTACGTTTTTCCTGTACCATACCGTCTTGAGTTCTGTGTACTGCGCTCTGTGTTGTTCCTGTGCCGTACTGTCCAGCTGTCCGTGTACTATGCTCTGTGTCGTTTTTGTGCCATACTGTCCTGAGTTCTGTGTACTGCGCTCTGTGTTGCTCCTGTGACGTACTGTCCTGCTTTCTGTGTACAGCATTCGGTGTTGTTCCTGTGCCGTACTGTTCTGCTTTCTGTATACAGCATTCGGTTTTGTTCCTGTACCATACCGTCCTGAGTTCTGTGTAGTGCGCTCTGTGTTGTTCCTGTGCCATACTGTCCTACTGTCAGTCTACTGTCCTCTGTGTTGTTCCTGTGCGGTACTGTTGAGAGTTCTATGTACTGCGTTCTGTGTTGTTCCTGTGCCGTACTGTCCTGAGTTCTGTGTACTCTGCTCTGTGTTGTTCATGTGCCGTACTGTCCTGAGTTCTGTGTACTGCGCTCTGTGTTGTTCCTGTGCTGAACTGTCCTGAGTAATGTGTACTGTGCTCTCTGTTGTTCCTGTGCCGTCCTGTTCTGAGTTCTGTGTACTGCTCTCTGTGTTGTTCCTATGCTGTACTGTGGTGAGTTCTGTTTACTGCGCTCTGCGTTGTTCATGGACTGTACCGTCATTAGCTCTGTGTACTGCGCTCTGTGTTGTTCCTGTACCATACTGACCTACTTTCCGTCTACTGCGCTCTGAGTTGTGACTGTGCCATACTGTCCTGCTTTCCGTGTAATGCGCACACTGTTGTTCCTGTACCGTGTTGTGCTGAGTTCTGTGTACTGTGCTCTGTATTGTTCCTGTGCCGTACTGTCCTGAGTTCTGTGTACTGAGCTTTGTGTTGTTCCTGTTCCGTACTGTCCAGCTGTCCGTGTACTGCGCTCTGTGTTGCTCCTGTGACGTACTGTCCTGCTGTCCATCTACTGAGCTGTTTTTCCTGTGCCGTATTGTCCTGCTTTCTGTGTACAGCATTCGGTGTTGTTCCTGTGCCGTACTGTCCTGTGTTGTTCCTGTGCGGTACTGTCCTACTGTCAGTCTACTGTCCTCTGTGTTGTTCCTATGCTGTACTGTCCTGATTTTAGTGTACTGTGTTCTGCGTTGTTCCTGTGCCGTACTGTTGTGAGTTCTGTGTACTGTGCTCTGTGTTCTTACTGTACCGCACCGTCCTGAGTTCTGTGTACTGCGCTGTGCATTTTTCCTGTACCATACAGTCCTGAGTTCTGTGTACTGCGCTCTGTGTTGTTTCTGTGCCGTACTGTCCAGCTGTCCGTGCACTATGCTCTGTGTTTTTCCTGTGCATTACTGTCTTGAGTTCCGTTTACTGCGCTCTGTGCTGCTCCTGTGTCGTATTGTCATGAGTTCTGTGTACTCTGCTCCATGTTGTTCCTGGGCCGTACCGTCCTGAGTTCTCTGTCCTCCGCTCAGTGTTGTTCTTGTACCGTATTGTCCTGAGTTCTGTGGACTTCGCGCTGTGCTGTTCCTGTGCCGTACTGTCCTGAGTTCTCTGTACTGCGCTGTTTGTTGTTCCTGTGCCATACTGTTGTTAGTTCTGTGCACTGTGCTCTGTGTTCTTACTGTACCGTACCGTCCTGAGTTTTGTTTACTGCGTTGTGCGGCTTTCCTGTACCATACCATCCTGAATTCTGTGTACTGCACTCTGTGTTGTTCCTGTGCCATGCTCTCCTGAGTTCTGTGAACTGTGCTCTGTATTGTTCCTGTGCCATACTGTCCTGAGTTCTGTGTACTGCGCTCTGTGTAGCTCCTGTAACTTACTGTCCTACTGTCCGTCTACTGAGCTCTGTGTTTTTCCTGTGCCGTATTGTCCTGCTTTCTGTGTACAGCATTCGGTGTTGTTCCTGTGCCGTACTGTCCTGTGTTCCGTGTACTGCGCTCTGTGTTATTCCTGTGCATTACTGTCGTGAGTTCCGTTTACTGCGATCTGTGCTGCTCCTGTGCCATATTGTCGTGAGTTCTATGTATTCTGCTCCGTGTTGTTCCTGGGCCGTACTGTCCTGAGTTCTGTGGACTGAGCTTTATGTTGTTCCTGTTCCGTACTGACCAGCTGTACGTGTACTATGCTCTGCGCTGTTCCTGTGCCGTACTGTCCTGCGGTCTATGTACTGCGCTCTGTGTTGTTCTTGTGCCGAACCGTCCTGAGTTCTCTGTACTGCGCTCTTTGTTGTTTCTGTGCCGTACTGTCCAGCATTCCGTGTACTGCGCTTTGTGGTGTTGCTGTGCCGTAATATCCATCTTCCCTGTACTGTGCTGTCTTTTACTCCTGTGCTGCACTGTCCTGAGTTCTGTATTCTGCAGTCTGTGTTGTTCCTGTGCTGTAGTCCTGAGTTCTGTGCACGGTGCTCTGTGTTGTTCCTGTACCATACTGACCTGCTTTCCGTCTACTGCGCTCTGAGTTGCTACTGCGCTGTACTGTCCTGCTTTCCGTGTAATGCGCACACCGTTGTCCTTGTGCTGTGCTGTCCTGAGTTCTGTGTACTGTGCTCTGTATTGTTCCTGTGCCATATTGTCCTGTGTTCTGTGTACTGCGCTCTGTGTTGTTCCTGTGCCATACTGTTGTTAGTTCTGTGTACTGTGCTGTGCGGTTTTCCTGTACCATACCGTCCTGAGTTCTGTGTACTGCACTCTGTGTTGTTCTTGTGCCGTACTGTCCTACTGTCAGTCTACTGTCCTCTGTGTTGTTCCTGTGCTGTACTGTCCTGCTTTTAGTGTACTGCGTTCTGTGTTGTTCCTCTTCCGTGCTCTCCTGAGTTCTCTGTACTGTGCTCTGTATTGTTCCTGTGCCATACTGTCCTGTGTTCCGTGTACTGCGCTCTGTGTTGCCCATGTGATGTACTGTCCTGCTGTCCGTCTACTGAGCTCTGTGTTTTTCCTGTGCCGTATTGTCCTGCTTTCTGTGTACAGCATTCGGTGTTGTTCCTGTTCCGTACTGACCAGCTGTCCATGTACTATGCTCTGTGTTGTTCCTGTGCCGTACTGTCCTGTGTTCCATCTACTGCGCTCTGTGTTGTTCTTGTGCCATACTGTTATGATTTCTGTATACTGTGCTCTGTGTTCTTACTGTACCGTACCATCCTGAGTTCTGTGTACTGCGCTGTGCGTTGTTCCTGTACCATACCTTCCTGAGCTCTGTGTACTGCGCTCTGTGCTGTTCCTGTGCCGTACTGTCCTGAGTTCTGTGTACTGAGCTTTGTGTTGTTCCTGTGCCGTACTGTCCAACTGTCCGTGTACTATGATCTGTGTTGTTCCTGTGCCGTACTGTCCTGAGTTCCGTGTACTGCGCTCTGTGTTATTCCTGTGCATTACTGTCTTGAATTCCATATACTGGGCTCTGTGCTGCTCCTGTGTCGTATTGTCGTGAGTTCTGTGTACTCTGCTCCGTGTTGTTCCTGGGCCGTACAGTCCTGAATTCTGCGTCCTGCGCTCTGTGTTGTTCCTGTGCCGTACTGTCCTGAGTTCCATGTAATACGCACACTGTTGTTCCTGTGCCGTGCTGTGCTGAGTTCCGTGTACTGTGCTCTGTGTTATTCCTGTGCATTACTGTCGTGAATTCCGTTTACTGCGCTCTGTGCTGCTCCTGTGCCGTATTGCCGTGAGTTCTGTGTACTCTGCTCCGTGTTTTTCTTGTACCATACTGTCCTGAGTTCTGTGCACTGCGCGCAGTGTTGTTCCTGTGCTGTACCGTCCAGCTGTCCGTGTACTATGCTCTGTGTTGTTCCTGTGCCGGACTGTTGTGAGTTCTGTGTACTGTGCTCTGTGTTCTTACTGTACCGCACCGTCCTGAGTTCTGTGTACTGTGCTGTGCATTTTTCCTGTACCATACCATCCTGAGTTCTGTGTAGTGCGCTCTGTGTTGTTCCTGTGCTGTACCGTCCTGAGATCTGTGTACTGCGCTGTACGTTTTTCCTGTACCATACCGTCTTGAGTTCTGTGTACTGCGCTCTGTGTTGTTCCTGTGCCGTACTGTCCAGCTGTCCGTGTACTATGCTCTGTGTCGTTTTTGTGCCATACTGTCCTGAGTTCTGTGTACTGCGCTCTGTGTTGCTCCTGTGACGTACTGTCCTGCTTTCTGTGTACAGCATTCGGTGTTGTTCCTGTGCCGTACTGTTCTGCTTTCTGTATACAGCATTCGGTTTTGTTCCTGTACCATACCGTCCTGAGTTCTGTGTAGTGCGCTCTGTGTTGTTCCTGTGCCATACTGTCCTACTGTCAGTCTACTGTCCTCTGTGTTGTTCCTGTGCGGTACTGTTGAGAGTTCTATGTACTGCGTTCTGTGTTGTTCCTGTGCCGTACTGTCCTGAGTTCTGTGTACTCTGCTCTGTGTTGTTCATGTGCCGTACTGTCCTGAGTTCTGTGTACTGCGCTCTGTGTTGTTCCTGTGCTGAACTGTCCTGAGTAATGTGTACTGTGCTCTCTGTTGTTCCTGTGCCGTCCTGTTCTGAGTTCTGTGTACTGCTCTCTGTGTTGTTCCTATGCTGTACTGTGGTGAGTTCTGTTTACTGCGCTCTGCGTTGTTCATGGACTGTACCGTCATTAGCTCTGTGTACTGCGCTCTGTGTTGTTCCTGTACCATACTGACCTACTTTCCGTCTACTGCGCTCTGAGTTGTGACTGTGCCATACTGTCCTGCTTTCCGTGTAATGCGCACACTGTTGTTCCTGTACCGTGTTGTGCTGAGTTCTGTGTACTGTGCTCTGTATTGTTCCTGTGCCGTACTGTCCTGAGTTCTGTGTACTGAGCTTTGTGTTGTTCCTGTTCCGTACTGTCCAGCTGTCCGTGTACTGCGCTCTGTGTTGCTCCTGTGACGTACTGTCCTGCTGTCCATCTACTGAGCTGTTTTTCCTGTGCCGTATTGTCCTGCTTTCTGTGTACAGCATTCGGTGTTGTTCCTGTGCCGTACTGTCCTGTGTTGTTCCTGTGCGGTACTGTCCTACTGTCAGTCTACTGTCCTCTGTGTTGTTCCTATGCTGTACTGTCCTGATTTTAGTGTACTGTGTTCTGCGTTGTTCCTGTGCCGTACTGTTGTGAGTTCTGTGTACTGTGCTCTGTGTTCTTACTGTACCGCACCGTCCTGAGTTCTGTGTACTGCGCTGTGCATTTTTCCTGTACCATACAGTCCTGAGTTCTGTGTACTGCGCTCTGTGTTGTTTCTGTGCCGTACTGTCCAGCTGTCCGTGCACTATGCTCTGTGTTTTTCCTGTGCATTACTGTCTTGAGTTCCGTTTACTGCGCTCTGTGCTGCTCCTGTGTCGTATTGTCATGAGTTCTGTGTACTCTGCTCCATGTTGTTCCTGGGCCGTACCGTCCTGAGTTCTCTGTCCTCCGCTCAGTGTTGTTCTTGTACCGTATTGTCCTGAGTTCTGTGGACTTCGCGCTGTGCTGTTCCTGTGCCGTACTGTCCTGAGTTCTCTGTACTGCGCTGTTTGTTGTTCCTGTGCCATACTGTTGTTAGTTCTGTGCACTGTGCTCTGTGTTCTTACTGTACCGTACCGTCCTGAGTTTTGTTTACTGCGTTGTGCGGCTTTCCTGTACCATACCATCCTGAATTCTGTGTACTGCACTCTGTGTTGTTCCTGTGCCATGCTCTCCTGAGTTCTGTGAACTGTGCTCTGTATTGTTCCTGTGCCATACTGTCCTGAGTTCTGTGTACTGCGCTCTGTGTAGCTCCTGTAACTTACTGTCCTACTGTCCGTCTACTGAGCTCTGTGTTTTTCCTGTGCCGTATTGTCCTGCTTTCTGTGTACAGCATTCGGTGTTGTTCCTGTGCCGTACTGTCCTGTGTTCCGTGTACTGCGCTCTGTGTTATTCCTGTGCATTACTGTCGTGAGTTCCGTTTACTGCGATCTGTGCTGCTCCTGTGCCATATTGTCGTGAGTTCTATGTATTCTGCTCCGTGTTGTTCCTGGGCCGTACTGTCCTGAGTTCTGTGGACTGAGCTTTATGTTGTTCCTGTTCCGTACTGACCAGCTGTACGTGTACTATGCTCTGCGCTGTTCCTGTGCCGTACTGTCCTGCGGTCTATGTACTGCGCTCTGTGTTGTTCTTGTGCCGAACCGTCCTGAGTTCTCTGTACTGCGCTCTTTGTTGTTTCTGTGCCGTACTGTCCAGCATTCCGTGTACTGCGCTTTGTGGTGTTGCTGTGCCGTAATATCCATCTTCCCTGTACTGTGCTGTCTTTTACTCCTGTGCTGCACTGTCCTGAGTTCTGTATTCTGCAGTCTGTGTTGTTCCTGTGCTGTAGTCCTGAGTTCTGTGCACGGTGCTCTGTGTTGTTCCTGTACCATACTGACCTGCTTTCCGTCTACTGCGCTCTGAGTTGCTACTGCGCTGTACTGTCCTGCTTTCCGTGTAATGCGCACACCGTTGTCCTTGTGCTGTGCTGTCCTGAGTTCTGTGTACTGTGCTCTGTATTGTTCCTGTGCCATATTGTCCTGTGTTCTGTGTACTGCGCTCTGTGTTGTTCCTGTGCCATACTGTTGTTAGTTCTGTGTACTGTGCTGTGCGGTTTTCCTGTACCATACCGTCCTGAGTTCTGTGTACTGCACTCTGTGTTGTTCTTGTGCCGTACTGTCCTACTGTCAGTCTACTGTCCTCTGTGTTGTTCCTGTGCTGTACTGTCCTGCTTTTAGTGTACTGCGTTCTGTGTTGTTCCTCTTCCGTGCTCTCCTGAGTTCTCTGTACTGTGCTCTGTATTGTTCCTGTGCCATACTGTCCTGTGTTCCGTGTACTGCGCTCTGTGTTGCCCATGTGATGTACTGTCCTGCTGTCCGTCTACTGAGCTCTGTGTTTTTCCTGTGCCGTATTGTCCTGCTTTCTGTGTACAGCATTCGGTGTTGTTCCTGTTCCGTACTGACCAGCTGTCCATGTACTATGCTCTGTGTTGTTCCTGTGCCGTACTGTCCTGAGGTCTATGTACTGCGCTCTGTGTTGTTCCTGTGCTGTACTGTACTGTGTTCTGTCTACTGCGCTCTGTGTTGTTCCTGTGCCTGAGTTCTCTGTACTACGCCCTGTGCTGCTCCTGTGCAGTACTGTCCTGAGTTGTTTGGATGCGCTCTTTGTTTTTCCTGTGCTGTACTGCCCTGCTGTCAGTTTTCTGCACTCTGTGTTATTCCTGTGCCGTACTGTCCTGAGATCTGTCTACTGCGCTTGTGTTGTTCCTGTGCCGTACTGTCGTGAGTTCTGTGTCCTGCGCTCTGTGTTGTTCGTGAACAGTACCGTCATGAGTTCTGTGTACTGCGCTCTGTGTTGCTCCTGTGCAGTACTGTCCTTAGTTGTTTGGATGCACTCTTTGTTTTTCCTGTGCTCTACTGTCCTGCTGTCAGTTTTCTGCGCTCTGTGTTGTTCTTGTCCGTACTGTCCTGCGTTCCGTGTACTGCGCTCTGTGCTATTCCTGTGCATTGCTGTTGTGAGTTCCGTTTACTGCGCTCTGTGCTGCTCCTGTGCCATATTGCCGTGAGTTCTGTGTACTCTGCTCTGTTTTGTTCTTGGGCCATACCGTCCTGAGTTCTGTGTACTGAGCTTTGTGTTGTTCCTTTGCCGTACTGTCAGCTGTCCGTGTACTATGCTCTGTGTTGTTGCTGTACCATATTGTCCTGAGGTCTGTGTACTGTGCTCTGTGTTGTTCCTGCGCGGTACTGTCCTGACTTCTGTGTACTGCGCTCTGTGTTGTTCCTGTGCCGTACTGTCCTACTGTCAGTCTACTGTCCTCTGTGTTGTTCCTGTGCCGTACTGTCCTGTGTTCCATCTACTGCGCTCTGTGTTGTTCTTGTGCCATACTGTTATGATTTCTGTATACTGTGCTCTGTGTTCTTACTGTACCGTACCGTCCTGAGTTCTGTGTACTGCGCTGTGCGTTGTTCCTGTACCATACCTTCCTGAGCTCTGTGTACTGCGCTCTGTGCTGTTCCTGTGCCGTACTGTCCTGAGTTCTGTGTACTGAGCTTTGTGTTGTTCCTGTGCCGTACTGTCCAACTGTCCGTGTACTATGATCTGTGTTGTTCCTGTGCCGTACTGTCCTGAGTTCCGTGTACTGCGCTCTGTGTTATTCCTGTGCATTACTGTCTTGAATTCCATATACTGGGCTCTGTGCTGCTCCTGTGTCGTATTGTCGTGAGTTCTGTGTACTCTGCTCCGTGTTGTTCCTGGGCCGTACCGTCCTGAATTCTGCGTCCTGCGCTCTGTGTTGTTCCTGTGCCGTACTGTCCTGAGTTCCATGTAATACGCACACTGTTGTTCCTGTGCCGTGCTGTGCTGAGTTCCGTGTACTGTGCTCTGTGTTATTCCTGTGCATTACTGTCGTGAATTCCGTTTACTGCGCTCTGTGCTGCT
The DNA here is from genome assembly GCF_030028105.1 of Mobula birostris. Taxonomy (NCBI): domain Eukaryota; kingdom Metazoa; phylum Chordata; class Chondrichthyes; order Myliobatiformes; family Myliobatidae; genus Mobula; species Mobula birostris. Next base: position 12,028 of record NW_027274436.1, read on the forward strand.
CCTGTGCCGTATTGCCGTGAGTTCTGTGTACTCTGCTCCGTGTTTTTCTTGTACCATACTGTCCTGAGTTCTGTGCACTGCGCGCAGTGTTGTTCCTGTGCTGTACCGTCCAGCTGTCCGTGTACTATGCTCTGTGTTCTTCCTGTTCCGTACTGTCCTGAGTTCTGTGTACTGCGTTCTGTGTTGTTCGTGGACCGTACCATCATTAGTTCTGTGTACTGCGCTCTGTGTTGTTCCTGTGCTGTACTCTCCTGCTGTCGGTTTTCTGCGCTCGGTGTTATTCCTGTACCGTGCTGTCCAGCTGTCTGTGTACTGTGCTCTGTGTTGCTCCTGTACCATACTGTCCTGAGTTCTGTCTACTGCGCTCTGTGTTGTTCCTGTGCCGTACTGTCCTCCTGTCAGTCTACTGTCCTCTGTGTTGTTCTGGTGCTGTACTGTCCTGCATTTAGTGTACTGCGTTCTGTGTTGTTCATGTGCCGTACTGTCCTGTGTTCCGTCTACTGCGCTCTGTGTTGTTCCTGTGCCGAACTGTCCTGAGTTCTGCGTACTGTGCTCCATGTTGTTCCTGTGCCGTACCGTCCTGAATTCTGTGTACTGCACGCTGTGTTGTTTCTGTGCCCTACTGTCCTGAGATCTCTGTTCTGCGTTCTTTGTTGTTCCTGTGCCGTACTGTCCTGCTTTCTGTGTACTGCGCTTTGTGGTCTTCCTGTGCCATAATGTCCATCTTCCCTGTACTGTGCTCTGTTTTAGTCCTGCGCTGGACTGTCCTGAGTTCTGTATTCTGCGGTCTGTGTTGTTCCTGTGCTGTAGTCCTGAGATCAGTGCACTGTACTCTGTGTTGTTCCTGTACCATACTGACCTGCTTTCTGTCTACTGCGCACACTGTTGTTCCTGTGCCGTGCTTTCCTGAGTTCTGTGTACTGTGCTCTGTATTGTTCCTGTGCATACTGTCCTGTGTTCTGTGTACTGCGCTCTGTGTTCTTCCCGTGCTGTACTGACCTGCTTTCTGTGTACAGCATTCGGTATTGTTCCTGTGCCGTACTGTCCTGTGTTCCGTGTACTGCACTCCGTGTTATTCCTGTGCATTACTGTCGTGAATTCCGTTTACTGCGCTCTGTGCTGCTCCTGTGCCATATTGTCGTGAGTTCTATGTACTCTGCTCCGTGTTGTTCCTGGGCCATACTGCCCAGAGTTCTGTGGACTGCACGCTGCATTCTTCCTCTGCCGTACCGTCCTGTGTTCTGTCTACTGTGTGTTGTGCCTTTGCCATACTGACCAGCTGTCCGAGTACTATGCTCTGTGTTCCTCCTGTGCCGTACAGTCCTGAGGTCTATGTACTGCGCTCTGTGTTGTTCCTGTGCTGTACTGTACTGTGTTCTGTCTACTGCACTCTGTGTTGTTCCTGTGCCGTACTGTCCTGAGTTCTGTGTACCGCACTCTGTGTTGTTCCTGTGCCTGAGTTCTCTGTACTGCGCTCTGTGTTGCTCCTGTGCAGTACTGTCCTGAGTTGTTTGGATGCGCTCTTTGTTTTTCCTGTGCTGTACTGCCCTGAGATCTGTGTACTGCGCTTGTATTGTTCCTGTGCCATACTGTCGTGAGTTCTGTGTCCTGCACTCTGTGTTGTTCGTGGACTGTACCGTCATGAGTTCTGTGTACTGCGCTCTGTGTTGCTCCTGTGCAGTACTGCCCTTAGTTGTTTGGATGCGCTCTTTGTTTTTCCTGTGCTCTACTGTCCTGCTGTCAGTTTTCTGCGCTCTGTGTTGTTCTTGTCCGTACTGTCCTGCGTTCCGTGTACTGCGCTCTGTACTATTCCTGTGCATTGCTGTTGTGAGTTCCGTTTACTGCGCTCTGTGCTGTTCCTGTGCCATATTGCCGTGAGTTCTGTGTACTCTGCTCCGTTTTGTTCTTGGGCCATACCGTCCTGAGTTCTGTGTACTGAGCTTTGTGTTGTTCCTTTGCTGTACTGTCAGCTGTCCGTGTACTATGCTCTGTGTTGTTGCTGTACCGTATTGTCCTGAGGTCTGTGTACTGTGCTCTGTGTTGTTCCTGCGCGGTACTGTCCTGACTTCTGTGTACTGCGCTCTGTGTTGTTCCTGTGCCGTACTGTCCTACTGTCAGTCTACTGTCCTCTGTGTTGTTCCTGTGCCGTACTGTCCTGTGTTCCGTCTACTGCGCTCTGTGTTGTTCTTGTGCCATACTGTTATGATTTCTGTGTACTGTGCTCTGTGTTCTTACTGTACCGTACCATCCTGAGTTCTGTGCACTGCGCTGTGCATTGTTCCTGTACCATACCTTCCTGAGCTCTGTGTACTGCGCTCTGTGTTGTTCCTGTGCCGTACTGTCCTGAGTTCTCTGTACTGCGCTCTTTGTTGTTCCTGTGCCGTACTGTCCAACATTCCGTGTACTGCGCTTTGTGGTGTTGCTGTGCCGTAATGTCCATCTTCCCTGTACTGTGCTCTGTTTTAATCCTGTGCTGCACTGTCCTGAGTTCTGTGTACTGAGCTTTGTGTTGTTCTTGTGCCGTACTGTCCAACTGTCCGTGTACTATGATCTGTGTTGTTCCTGTGCCGTAATGTCCTGAGTTCTATGTACTGCGCTCTTTGTTATTCCTGTGCCGTACTGTCCAGCATTCGGTGCACTGCGCTTTGTGGTGTTGCTGTGCCGTAATCTCCATCTTCCCTGTACTGTGCTCTGTTTTACTCCTGTGCTGCACTGTCCTGAGTTCTGTATTCTGCAGTCTGTGTTGTTCCTGTGCTGTAGTCCTGAGTTCTGTGAACTGTGCTCCGTGTTGTTCCTGTACCTTACTGACCTGCTTTCCGTCTACTGCGCTCTGAGTTGTTACTGTGCTGTACTGTCCTGTTTTCCATGTAATGCGCACACTGTTGGTCTTGTGCCGTGCTGTCCTGAGTTCTGTGTACTGCGCTGTGCGTTGTTCTTGTACCATACCTTCCTGAGTTCTGTGTACTGTGCTCTGTGTTGTTCCTGTGCCGTACTGTCCTGCTGTCCGTGTACTATGATCTGTGTTGTTCCTGTGCTGTACTGTCCTGAGTTCTGTGTACTGCGCTCTGTGTTGTTTCTATGCTGTACTGTCCTGAGTTCTCTGTACTGCGCCCTTTGTTGTTCCTGTGCCGTACTGTCCAGCATTCTGTGTACTGCGCTTTGTGGTGTTGCTGTGCCGTAGTGTCCATCTTCCCTGTACTGTGCTCTGTTTTACTCCTGTGCTGCACTGTCCTGAGTTCTGTGTTCTGCAGTCTGTGTTGTTCCCGTGCTGCAGTCCTGAGTTCTGTGAACGGTGCTCTGTGTTGTTCCTGTACCATACTGACCTGCTTTCCGTCTGCTGCGCTCTGAGTTGCTACTGCGCTGTACTGTCCTGCTTTCCGTGTAATGCGCACACCGATGTTCTTGTGCCGTGCTGTACTCAGTTCTGTGTACTGTGCTCTGTGTTGTTCCTGTGCCGAACTGTCCTGAGTTCTGTGTACTGCGCTCTGTCTTGTTCCTGTGCTGTACCGTCATGAGTTCTGTGTACTGCGCTCTGTGCTGCTCCTGTGCAGTACTGTCCTGAGTTGTTTGGACTGCGCTCTTTGTTGTTCCTGTGCTGTACTGTCCTGCTGTCAGTTTTCTGTGCTCTGTGTTATTCCTGTGCATTACTGTCGTTTGTTCCGTTTACTGCGCTCTGTGTTATTCCTGTGTATTACTGTCATGAGTACCGCTTACTGCGCTCTGTGCTGCTCCTGTGCTGTATTGTCGTGAGTTCTATGTACTCTGCTCCGTGTTGTTACTGGGCCATACCGTCCTGAGTTCTGTGCACTGCGCTCTGTGTTGTTCCTGTGACGTACTGTCCTGCTGTTCGTCTACTGTGCTCTATGTTCTTCCTCTGCCGTACTGTCCTGCTTTCTGGTTACAGCATTCAGTGTTGTTCCTGTACCATACCGTCTGAGTTCTGTGTACTCTGCTCCGTGTTGTTCCTGGGCCGTACCGTCCTGCGTTATGTGTACTGAGCTTTGTGTTGTTCCTGTGCCGTACTGTCTAGCTGTCCGTGTAGTATGCTCTGTGTTGTTCCTGTGCCGAACTGTCCTGAGTTCTGCATAATATGCTCCGTGTTGCTCCTGTGCCGTACTGTCCTCAATTCTGTGTACTGCACGTTATGTTGTTTCTGTGCCGTACTGCCCTGAGATCTCTGTGAGATCTCTGTACTGCGCTCTTTGTTGTTCCTGTGCCGTACTGTCCAGCATTCCGTGTACTGCGCTTTGTGGTGTTGCTGTGCCGTAATGTCCATCTTCCCTGTACTGTGCTCTGTTTTAATCCTGTGCTGCACTGTCCTGAGTTCTATGTACTGCGCTCTTTGTTGTTCCTGTGCCGTACTGTCCAGCATTCGGTGCACTGCGCTTTGTGGTGTTGCTGTGCCGTAATCTCCATCTTCCCTGTACTGTGCTCTGTTTTACTCCTGTGCTGCACTGTCCTGAGTTCTGTATTCTGCAGTCTGTGTTGTTCCTGTGCCGTGCTGTCCTGAGTTCTGTGTATTGTGCTCTGTGCTGTTCACTGCCGAACTGTCCTGAGTTCTGTGTACTGCGCTCTGTGTTGTTCCTGTGCCGTACTGTCATGAGTTCTGTGTCCTGCCCTCTGTGTTGTTCGTGGACTGTACCATCATGAGTTCTGTGTACTGCACTCTGTGTTGTTCCTGTGCCGTACTGTCCTGCTGTCAGTTTTCTGCGCTCTGAGTTATTCCTGTGCATTACTGTCGGGAGTTCCGTTTACTGCGCTCTGTGTTATTCCTGAGTATTACTGTCGTGAGTTCCGTTTACTGCGATCTGTGCTGCTCCTGTGCCGTATTGCCATGAGTACTGTGTACTCTGCTCCGTGTTGTTCCTGGGCCATACCGTCCTGAGTCTGTGTACTGAGCTTTGTGTTGTTCCTGTGCCGTACTCTCCAGCTGTCCGTGCACTATGCTCTGTGTTTTTCCTGTGCATTACTGTGTTGAGTTCCGTTTACTGCGCTCTGTGCTGCTCCTGTGTCGCATTGTCGTGAGTTCTGTGTACTCTGCTCCGTGTTGTTCCTGGGCCGTACCGTGCTGAGTTCTGTGTACTGAGCTTTGTGTTGTTCCTGTGCCGTACTGTCCAGCTGTCCGTGTACTATGCTGTGTGTTGTTCCTGTGCTGTACTGTCCTGCTTTTAGTATACTGCGTTCTGTGTTGTTCCTCTGCCATACTGTCCTGTGTTCCATCTACTGTGCTCTGTGTTGTTCCTGTGCCATACTGTTGTGAGTTCTGTGTACTGTGCTCTGTGTTCTTACTGTACCGTACCGTCCTGAGTTTTGTGTACTACGCTGTGTGTTTTTCCTGTACCATAACGTCCTCAGTTCTGTGTACTGCGCTCTGTGTTGTTCCTGTGCCGTACTGCCCTGCTTTCTGTGTACAGCATTCGCTGTTGTTCCTGTACCATACCGTCCTGAGTTCTGTGTACTGCGCTCTGTGTTGTTCCTGCGCCGTACTGTCCTGAGTTCTGTGTACTGAGCTTTGTGTTGTTCCCGTGCTGTACTCTCCAGCTGTCTGTGCACTATGCTCTGTGTTTTTCCTGTGCATTACTGTCTTGAGTTCCGTTTACTGCGCACTGTGCTGCTCCTGTGTCGTATTGTCGTGAGTTCTGTGTACTCTGCTCCATGTTGTTCCTGGGCCGTACTGTCCTGAGTTCTGTGTACTGAGCTTTGTGTTGTTCCTGTGCCGTACTCTCCAGCTGTCCGTGTACTATGCTCTGTGTTGTTCCTGTGCCAAACTGTCCTGAGTTTTGCATACTGTGCTCCGTGTTGTTCCTGTGCCGTACTGTCCTCAATTCTGTGAACTGCACGCTGTGTTGTTTCTGTGCCGTACTGTCCTGAGATCTCTGTGAGATCTCTGTACTGCGCTTTTTGTTGTTCCTGTGCCGTACTGTCCAGCATTCCGTGTACTGTGCTTTGTGGTGTTGCTGTGCCTTAACGTCCATCTTCCCTGTACTGTGCTCTGTTTTACTCCTGTGCTGCACTGTCCTGAGTTCTGTATTCTGCAGTCTGTGTTGTTCCTGTGCTGTAGTCCTGAGTTCAGTGTACTGTGCTCTGTGTTGTTCCTGTACCATTCTGACCTGCTTTCCGTCTACTGCGCTGAGTTGCTACTGTGCTGTACTGTCCTGCTTTCCGTGTAATGCGCACACTGTTGTTCCTGTGCCGTGCTGCCCTGAGTTCTGTGTACTGTGCTCTGTGCTGTTCCCTGCCGAACTGTCCTGAGTTCTGTGTACTGCCTTCTGTCTTGTTCCTGTGCTGTACCATCATGAGTTCTGTGTACTGCGCTCTGTGTTGCTCCTGTGCAGTACTCTCCTGAGTTGTTTGGACTGTGCTCTTTGTTGTTCCTGTGCTGTACTGTCCTGCTGTCAGTTTTCTGTGCTCTGTGTTATTCCTGTGCATTACTGTCGTGAGTTCCGTTTACTGCGCTGTGTTATTCCCGTGTATTACTGTCTTGAGTTCCGTTTACTGCGCTCTGTGCTGCTCCTGTGCCATATTGCCGTGAGTTCTGTGTACTCTGCTCTGTGTTGTTCCTGGGTCATACCGTCCTGAGTTCTGAGTCCTGCGCTCTGTGTTGTTCCTGTGCCGTACTGTCCTGAGTTCTGTGTACTGAGCTTTGTGTTGTTCCTGTGCGGTACTGTCCGAGGACTGTGTACTGCACTCTGTGTTGATCCTGTGCCATACTGTCCTACTGTCAGTCTGCTGTCCTCTGTGTTGTTCCTGTGCTGTACTGTCCTGCTTTTAGTGTACTGCGTTCTGTGTTGTTCCTCTGCCGTACTGTCCTGTGTTCCGTCTACTGCGCTCTCTGTTGTTCCTGTGCCATACTGTTGTTAGTTCTGTGTACTGTGCTCTGTGTTCTTACTGTACCGTACCGTCCTGAGTTTTGTTTACTGCGCTGTGCGGTTTTCCTGTACCATATGGTCCTGAGTTCTGTGTACTGCACTCTGTGTTTTTCCTGTGCCGTACTGCCCTGAGTTCTGTGCACTGTGCTCTGTGTTCTTACTGTACCATACTGTCCTGAGTTCTGTGTACTGCGCTGTGCGTTGTTCTTGTACCATACCGTCCTGTGTTCTGTGTACAGCATTCTGTGTTTTATTCCTGTGCTGGACTGTCCTGAATTCTGTATTCTGTGTTGCCCCTACGCTGTAGTCCTGAGTTCTGTGCGATGTGCTCTGTATTGTTCCTGTACTATACTGACCTGCTGTCCGTCTACTGCGCTCTGAGTTGTTACTGTACCATACTGTCCGGCTTTCCATCTACTTTGCTCTGTGTTGTTCCTGGTCCGTACTGTCCTGCTTTCTGCGTATTGTGCTCCGTGTTGTTCCTGTGCCGTACTGTCCTACTGTCAGTCTGCTGTCCTCTGTGTTGTTCCTGTGCTGTACTGTCCTTCTTTTAGTGTACTGCATTCTGTGTTGTTCCTGTGCCGTACTGTCCTGTGTTCTGTCTACTGCGCTCTCTGTTGTTCCTGTGCCATACTGTTGTTAGTTCTGTGTACTGTGCTCTGTGTTCTTACTGTACCGTACCGTCCTGAGTTTTGTTTACTGCGCTGTGCGGTTTTCCTGTACCATACGGTCCTGAGTTCTGTGCACTGTGCTCTGTGTTCTTACTGTACCGTACCACTCTGAGTTCTGTGTACTGCGCTGTGCGTTGTTCTTGTACCATACCGTCCTGTGTTCTGTGTACTTCGCTCTGTGTTTTATTCCTGTGCTGGACTGTCCTGAGTTCTGTATTCTGCAGTCTGTGTTGCTCCTATGCTGTAGTCCTGAGTTCTGTGCGATGTGCTATGTATTGTTCCTGTACTATACTGACCTGCTGTCCGTCTACTGCGCTCTGAGTTGTTACTGTACCGTACTGTCCGGCTTTCCATCTACTTTGCTCTGTGTTGTTCCTGGTCCGTACTGTCCTGCTTTCTGTGTACTGTGCTCCGTGTTGTTCCTGCACTGTACTGTCCAGCTTTCCGTATACTGTGCTCTGGGTTGTTCCTATACTGTGCTGTCCTGAGTTTCCTGTACTGTGCTCTGTGTTGTCCTGTATCGTAATGTCCTGAGATCTGTGTACTGTGCTCTGTATTGTTCCTGTGCTCTACTGTCCAGCTGGCTGTGTACTGCACTCTGTGTTGTTCCTGTGCCGTACTGTCCTGATTTCCGTGTACTGTCCTCCGTGTTGTTAGTGTGCCGTACAATCCTGCCTTCTGTGTACTGTGCTCTGTGTTGTTCCTGTGCCGTACTGTACTGAGATCTGTGTACTGCCCTCTGTGTTGTTCCTGTGCCGAACTGTCCTGAGTTTTGCGTACTGTGCTCCGTGTTGTTCCTGTGCCGTACTGTCCTCAATTCTGTGTACTGCACGCTGTGTTGTTTCTGTGCTGTACTGTCCTGAGATCCCTGTGAGATCTCTGTACTGCGCTCTTTGTTGTTCCTGTGCCGTCCTATCCAGCATTCCGTGTACTGCGCTTTGTGGTGTTGCTGTGCCTTAATGTCCATCTTCCCTGTTCTGAGCTCTGTTTTACTCCTGTGCTGCACTGTCCTGAGTTCTGTATTCTGCAGTCTATGTTGTTCCTGTGCTGTAGTCCTGATTTCTGTGCACTGTGCTCTGTGTTGTTCCTGTACCATTCTGACCTGCTTTCCGTCTACTGCGCTCTGAGTTGCTACTGTGCTGTACTGTCCTGCTTTCCGTGTAATGCGCACACTGTTGTTCCTGTGCCGTGCTGCCCTGAGTTCTGTGTACTGTGCTCTGTGCTGTTCCCTGCCGAACTGTCCTGAGTTCTGTGTACTGCGCTCTGTCTTGTTCCTGTGCTGTACCGTCATGAGTTCTGTGTATTCTGCACTCTGTGTTGCTCCTGTGCAGTACTCTCCTGAGTTGTTTGGACTGCGCTCTTTGTTGTTCCTGTGCTGTACTGTCCTGCTGTCAGTTTTCTGCGCTCTGTGTTATTCCTGTGCATTACTGTCGTGAGTTCCGTTTACTGCGCTCTGTGTTATTCCCGTGTATTACTGTTGTGAGTTCCGTTTACTGTGCTCTGTGCTGCTCCTGTGCCGTATTGCCGTGAGTTCTGTGTACTCTGCTCCGTGTTGTTCCTGGGCCATACCGTCCTGAGTTCTGTGTCCTGCGCTCTGTGTTGTTCCTGTGCCGTACTGTCCTGCGTTCCGTCTACTGCGCTCTCTGTTGTTCCTGTGCCATACTGTTGTTAGTTCTGTGTACTGTGCTCTGTGTTCTTACTGTACCATACCGTCCTGAGTTTTGTTTACTGCGCTGTGCGGTTTTCCTGTACCATACGGTCCTGAGTTCTGTGTACTGCACTCTGTGTTGTTCCTGTGCCATACTGCTCTGAGTTCTGTGCACTGTGCTCTGTGTTCTTACTGTACCGTACCACTCTGAGTTCTGTGTACTGCGCTGTGCGTTGTTCTTGTACCATACCGTCCTGTGTTCTGTGTACTTCGCTCTGTGTTTTATTCCTGTGCTGGACTGTCCTGAGTTCTGTATTCTGCAGTCTGTGTTGCTCCTATGCTGTAGTCCTGAGTTCTGTGCAATGTGCTCTGTATTGTTCCTGTACTATACTGACCTGCTGTCCGTCTACTGCGCTCTGAGTTGTTACTGTACCGTACTGTCCGGCTTTCCATCTACTTTGCTCTGTGTTGTTCCTGGTCCATACTGTCCTGCTTTCTGCGTACTGTGCTCCGTGTTGTTCCTGCACTGTACTGTCCAGCTTTCCGTATACTGCGCTCTGGGTTGTTCCTATACTGTGCTGTCCTGAGTTTCCTATACTGTGCTCTGTGTTGTCCTGTATCGTAATGTCCTGAGATCCGTGTACTGTGCTCTGTATTGTTCCTGTGCTCTACTGTCCAGCTGGCTGTGTACTGCACTCTGTGTTGTTCCTGTGCCGTACTGTCCTGATTTCCGTGTACTGTCCTCTGTGTTGTTAGTGTGCCGTACAGTCCTGCCTTCTGTGTACTGTGCTCTGTGTTGTTCCTGTGCCGTACTGTACTGAGTTCTGTGTACTGCGCTCTGTGTTGTTCCTGTACTGTACTGTCCTGCTTTTTGTGTACTGCATTCTGAGTTGTTTCTGTGCCGTACTGTCCTGATTTCCGTGTAGTGTCCTCCGTGTTGTTAGTGTGCCGTACAGTCCTGCCTTCTGTGTACTGTGCTCTGTGTTGTTCCTGTGCCGTACTGTCCAGCATTCCGTGTACTGCGCTCTGTGTTGTTCCTGTGCCGTACATTCCTGCCTTCTGTGCTCTGTGTTGTTCCTGTGCCGTACTGTCCAGCTGTCTGTGTACTGTGCTCTGTTGTTCCTGTGCCACACTGTCCTGAGGTCTGTGTACTGTGCTCTGTGTTGTTCCTGTGCCGCACTGTCCTGAGGTCTGTGTACTGCGCTCTGTGTTGTTCCTGTGCCGTCCTGTCCTGAGATCTGTGTACTGTGCTCTGTGTTTTTCCGGTGCCATACTCTCCTGCTTTCCCTGTACTGCGCTCTGTGTTCTTCATGTACTGTCCTGTCCTCAGATCTGTATATTGTGCTGTCTGTTGTTCATGTGCTGTACTGTCCTGAGTTCTGTGTACTACGCTCTGTGTTGTTCCTGTGCCGTACTGTTGTGAGTTCTGTGTACTGCACTCTGTGTTGTTACTGTGCCATAATGTCCATTTTCCATGTACTGTGCTCTGTTTTATTCCTGTGCTGAACTGTCCTGAGTTCTGTTGTTGTCTGTGTTGTTCAAATGCTGTAGTCCTGAGTTCTGTGCACTGTGCTCTGAGTTGCTCCTGTACCATACTGACCTGCTTTCCGTCTACTGCGCTCTGAGTTGTTACTGTGCCATACTGTCCAGATTTCCGTGTACTTTGCTCTGTGTTATTCCTGGTCCGTACTGTCCTGCTTTCTGTATACTACGCTCTGAGCTGTTCCTGTACCGTACTGTCCTGAGTTCCGTGTATTGCGCTCTGAGTTGTTCCTGTACCGTACTGTCCTGAGTTCCGTGTATTGCGCTCTGTTTTGTTCCTGTACTGTACTGTCCTGAGTTTCATCTACTGCGCTCTGTGTTGTTCCTGTTCCGTACTGTCCTGAGTTCTGTGTACTGCGCTCTGTGTTGTTCCTGTGTTGTACTGTATTGCTTTCCATGTACTGCGCACTGTGTTGTTCCTGTGCCGTGCTGTCCTGAGATCTGTGTACTGTGCTCTGTTGTTCCTGTGCCATACTGTTGTGAGCTCTGTGTACTGCACTCTGTGTTGTTACTGTGCCATAGTGTCCATCTTCCGTGTACTGTGCCCTGTTTTATTCCTGTGCTGGACTGTCCTGTTCTGTTTCTGTTCTGTTGTCTGTGTTGTTCCTGTGCTCTAGTCCTGAGTTGTGGGTACTGCACTCTGTGTTGTTCCTGTGCTGTACCGTTCTGACTTCTGTGTACTGCGTTCTCTGTTGTTCCTGTGCTCTACTCTCCTGCTTTCTGTGTACTGCACTCTGTGTTGTTCCTGTACCGTACCGTCTTCAGTTCTGTATACTGAGTTCGGTGTTGTTTCTGTGCAGTGTTGTCCTGAGTTCTGTATACTGCACTCTGTGTTGTTTATGTGCCGTACTGTCCTTCTCTCCATGTACTGCGCTCTGTGTTGTTCCTGTGATGTACTGTCCTGAGTTCTGTGTACTGCGCTCTGTGTTGTTCCTGTGCCGTACTGTCCTGAGATCTGTGTACTGCGCTGTGTGATTCCTGTGCCGTGCTGCGCTGAGTTCTGGGTACAGCGCTCTGTGTTTTTCCTGTGCCGTACAGTCCTGAGTTCCGTGCACTGCGCTCTGTGTTGTTTCTGTGCCGTCCTGTCCTGAGATCTGTGTATGGTGCTCTGTGTTGTTCATGTACTGTCCTGTCCTCAGATCTGTATACTGTGTTGTCTGTTGTTCATGTGCAGTACTGTACTGAGTTCTGTGTACTACGCTCTCTGTTGTTCCTGTGCCGTGCTGTCCTGCTTTCTGTGTATTGCGCTCTGTGTTGTTCCTGTGCCGTGCTGTCCTGGGTTCTGTGTACTACGCTCTCTGTTGTTCCTGTGCCATACTGTCCTGAGTTCTCTGTACTGCGCTCTGTGTTTTTCCTGTGCCGTACTGTCCTGAGATCCGTGTGCTGCGCTCTGTGTTGTTCCTCTGCTGTGTCCGTCCTGCTCTCCGTGTACTACGTTCTGTGCTGTTCCTGTGCCATACTGTCCTGAGTTCTGTGTACTGCGCTCTGTGTTGTTCCTGTGCCGTACTGTCCTGAGTTCAGTGTACTGCGCTCTATGTTGTTCCTGTGCCGTACTGTCCTGAGTTCTGTGTACTGCGCTCTGTGCTGTTCCTGTTCCAGACGGTCCTGACTTCTGTGTACTGTGCTCTTTGTTGTTCCTGTGCCGTACTGTCCTAAGTTCTGTGTACTGCACTCTGTGCTGTTCATGTACTGTCCTGTCCTCAGATCTGTATACTGTGTTGTCTGTTGTTCATGTGCAGTACTGCACTGAGTTCTGTGTACTACGCGCTCTGTTGTTCCTGTGCCGTGCTGTCCTGCTTTCTGTGTATTGCGCTCTGTGTTGTTCCTGTGCCGTGCTGTCCTGGGTTCTGTGTACTACGCTCTCTGTTGTTCCTGTGCCATACTGTCCTGAGTTCTCTGTACTGCGCTCTGTGTTTTTCCTGTGCCGTACTGTCCTGAGATCCGTGTGCTGCGCTCTGTGTTGTTCCTGTGCTGTGTCCGTCCTGCTCTCTGTGTACTACGTTCTGTGCTGTTCCTGTGCCATACTGTCCTGAGTTCAGTGTACTGCGCTCTGTGTTATTCCTGTGCCGTACTGTCCTGAGTTCAGTGTACTGCGCTCTGTGTTGTTCCTGTACCGTACTGTCCTGAGTTCAGTGTACTGCGCTCTGTGTTGTTCCTGTACCGTACTGTCCTGAGTTCTGTGTACTGTGCTCTGTGTCGTTCCTGTGCCGTACTGTCCTGCTTTCATTGTACTGCGCTCTGTGTTGTTCCTTTTCCGTACTGTCCTGAGTTCAGTGCATTGCGCTCTGTGTTGTTTCTGTGCCGTACTTTCCTGAGTTCTGCATACTACGTCTGTGTTGTTCCTGTGCGGTACCGTCCTGCTTTCTGTGTACTGCGCTCTATGTTGTTCCTGTGCCGTACTGTCCTGAGTTCTGTGTACTGCGCTCTGTGCTGTTCCTGTTCCGGACGGTCCTGACTTCTGTGTATTGTGCTCTTTGTTGTTCCTGTGCCGTACTGTCCTAAGTTCTGTGTACTGCGCTCTGTGCTGTTCCTGTTCCGGACGGTCCTGACTTCTGTGTACTGTGCTCTTTGTTGTTCCTGTGCCGTACTGTCCTAAGTTCTGTGTATTGTGCTCTGTATTGTTCCTCTACTGTACTGTCCCCCTTTTTGTGTACTGTGCTCTGTGTTTTTCCTGTGCTGCACTGTCCTGAGTTCTCTGTACTGTGCTCTGTGTTGTTCCTGTGCTGTACTGTCCTGACTTCTGTGTACTCTGCTCTGTGTTGTTCTGGGTTCTGTGTACTGCGCTCTGTATTGTTCCTGTGCCATACTGTCCTGAGTTCTTTGTACTGGGCTCTGTGTTCTTCCTGTGCCGTAGAGTCCTGCTTTCTGTGTACTGTATTCTGTGCTGTTTCTGTGCCGTACTGTCCTGTGTACTGTGTCCTGCGCTTTGTGTTCTTCCTGTGCTGTGTCTTTCCTGTTGTCCGTGTACTGCACTCTGTGTTGTTTCGGTGCCGTCCTGTCTTGTGTTCTGTGGACTGTGTTCTGTGTTGTTTCTGTGCCGTACTGTCCTGAGTTCTGTGTACTGCACTCTGTTTTGTTCCTGTCCCGTATTGCCCTGCTTTCCGTGTACTGCGTTCTGAGTTGTTCCTGTGCCGTACTGTTCTGCTTTTTGTGTACCATGCTCTGTGTTGTTCCTATGCCGTACTGTCCTGAGTTCTGTGTACTGTGCTCTGTGTCGTTCCTGTGCCGTACTGTCCTGCTTTCATTGTACTGCGCTCTGTGTTGTTCCTTTTCCGTACTGTCCTGAGTTCAGTGCATTGCGCTCTGTGTTGTTTCTGTGCCGTACTTTCCTGAGTTCTGCATACTACGTCTGTGTTGTTCCTGTGCGGTACCGTCCTGCTTTCTGTGTACTGCGCTCTATGTTGTTCCTGTGCCGTACTGTCCTGAGTTCTGTGTACTGCGCTCTGTGCTGTTCCTGTTCCGGACGGTCCTGACTTCTGTGTATTGTGCTCTTTGTTGTTCCTGTGCCGTACTGTCCTAAGTTCTGTGTACTGCGCTCTGTGCTGTTCCTGTTCCGGACGGTCCTGACTTCTGTGTACTGTGCTCTTTGTTGTTCCTGTGCCGTACTGTCCTAAGTTCTGTGTACTGCGCTCTGTGCTGTTCCTGTTCCGGACGGTCCTGACTTCTGTGTATTGTGCTCTGTATTGTTCCTCTACTGTACTGTCCCCCTTTTTGTGTACTGTGCTCTGTGTTTTTCCTGTGCTGCACTGTCCTGAGTTCTCTGTACTGTGCTCTGTGTTGTTCCTGTGCTGTACTGTCCTGACTTCTGTGTACTCTGCTCTGTGTTGTTCTGGGTTCTGTGTACTGCGCTCTGTATTGTTCCTGTGCCATACTGTCCTGAGTTCTTTGTACTGGGCTCTGTGTTCTTCCTGTGCCGTAGAGTCCTGCTTTCTGTGTACTGTATTCTGTGCTGTTTCTGTGCCGTACTGTCCTGTGTACTGTGTCCTGCGCTTTGTGTTCTTCCTGTGCTGTGTCTTTCCTGTTGTCCGTGTACTGCACTCTGTGTTGTTTCGGTGCCGTACTGTCCTGTGTTCAGTGTACTGTGCTCTTTGCTGTTCCTGTGCCGTACTGTCCTGAGTTCTGTGGACTGCGCTCTGTGTTGTTCCTGTGCCATTCAAACCTAAGTTCAGTGTACTGCGTGCTGTGATGATCCTGTACTGTACTCTCCTGAGTTTTGTGTACTGCGCTCTGTTTTGTTCCTGTGCCGTACTGTCCTAAGTTCTGAGTACTGCACTCTGTGCTGTTCCTGTGCCATACGGTCCTGACTTCTGTGTACTGTGCTCTGTGTTATTCCTGTATCGTACTGTCATGAGTTCTGTGTACTGCGCTCTGTATTGTTCCTCTACAGTACTGTCCAGCTTTCTGTGTACTGCGCTCTATGCTGTTCCTGTACCGTACTGTCCCCCTTTTTGTGTACTGTCCTCTGTGTTTTTCCTGTGCTGCACTGTCCTGTGTTCTGTGTACTACGCTCTGTGCTATTCCTTGACTGTACTGTCCTGACTTCTGTGTACTGCACTCTGTGTTGTTCCTGTATCGTACTGTCATGAGTTCTGAGTACTGCGCTCTGTATTGTTCCTCTACCGTACTGTCCAGCTTTCTGTGAACTGCGCTCTGAGCTGTTCCTGTACCGTACTGTCCCACTTTTGGTGTACTGTGCTCTGTGTTTTTCCTGTGCTGCTCTGTCCTGATTTCTGTGTACAGTGCTCTGTGTTTTTCCTGTGCCATACTATCCTGAATTCTGTGTACTCCGCTCTGTGTTGCTTCGGTGCTGTACTGTCCTGAGTTCTGTGTACTGTTCTCAGTGTTGTTCCTGCCCCGTACTGTCCTGCTTCCCGTGTACTGTGTTCTGTGTGGTTCCTGTGCCATACTGTCCTGAGCTCTGTGTACTGTGCTCTTTATTGTTCCTGTCCCGTACTGTCCTGCTTCCCGTGGACTGCGCTTTGTGTTGTTCATGTGCCGTTCTGTCCTGAGTTCAGTGTAATGCGTGCTGTGATGTTCCTGTACTGTACTCTCCTGAGTTTTGTGTACTGCGCTCTGTGTTGTTCCTGTGCCATGCTGTCCTAAGTTCTGTGTACTGCTCTCTCTGCTGTTCCTGTGCCATACGGTCCTAACTTCTGTGTACTGCGCTCTGTGTTGTTCCTGTGCCGTACTGTTTGAGTTCTGTGCACTGTGCTCTGTGTTGTTCCTGTACCGTATTGTCCAGCTCTGTGTTGTTCATGTCCATACTGACCTGCTTTCCGTGTACTGTGTTCTGTGTTGTTCCTGTGTCGTACTGTCCTGAGTTCTGTTGACTGCGCTCTGTGTTGTTCATGTGCTATGCTATCCTGAGTTCTGAGTACTGCACTCTGTGCTGTTCCTGTGCCATACGGTGCTGACTTCTGTGTACTGCGCTCTGTGTTATTCTTGTACAGTACTGTCATGAGTTCTGTGTACTGCGCTCTGTATTGTTCCTCTACCATTCTGTCCAGCTTTCTGTGTACTGCGCTCTGTGTTGTTCCTGTACCGTACTGTCATGAGTTCTGTGTATTGCGCTCTGTATTGTTCCTCTACCGTACTGTCCAGCTTTCTGTGTACTGCGCTCTGTGTTCCTGTACCGTACTGCCATGAGTTCTGTGTACTGCGCTCTGTATTGTTCCTCTACCATACTGTCCAGCTTTCTGTGAACTGCGCTCTGTGCTGTTCCTGTACCGTACTGTCCCCCATTTGGTGTACTGTGCTCTGTGTTTTTCCTGTGCTGCTCTGTCCTGAATTCTGTGTACTGTGCTCTGTGTTGTTCCTGTGTGGTACTGTTCTGAGTTCTGTGCACTACACTCTGTGTTGTTCCTGTACCGTATTGTCCAGCTCTGTGTACTGCGCTCTGTGTTGTCCATGTCCGTACTGACCTACTTTTTGTGTACTCCGCTCTGTGTTGTTCCTGTGCCGTACTGTCCTGAGTTCAGTGTACTTCACTCTTTGTTGTTCCTGTGCAGTACTATCCTGTGTTCTGTGGACTGCGCTGTGTGTTGTTCATCTGCCATTCTGTCCTGAGTTCAGTGTACTGCGTGCTGTGATGTTCCTGTACTGTACTCTCCTGAATTTTGTGTACTGCGCTCTGTGTTTTTCCTGTGCCATACTGTCCTAAGTTTTGTGTACTGTTCTGTCTGCTGTTCCTGTGCCGTACGGTCCTGACTTCTGTGTACTGAGCTCTGTGTTGTTCCTGTACCATACTGTCATGAGTTCTGTGTACTGCGCTCTGTATTGTTCCTCTACCGTACTGTCCAGCTTTCTGTGAACTGCGCTCTGTGCTGTTCCTGTACCGTACTGTCCCCCTTTTGGTGTACTGTGCTCTGTGTTTTTCCTGTGCTGCTCTGTCCTGATTTCTGTGTACTGTGCTCTGTGTTGCTCCTGTGCTGTACTGTCCTGACTTCTGTGTACTGTGCTCTGTGTTTTTCCTGTGCCGTACTGTCCTGAATCTGTGTACTGTGCTCTGTGTTGTTCCTGTGCTGTACTGCTCTGAGTTCTGTGCACTGCGCTCTGTGTTGCTCCTCTACCATATTGTCTAGCTCTGTGTACTGTGCTCTATGTTGTTCATGTCCATACTGACCTACTTTTTGTGTACTGTGCTCTCTGTATTGTTCCTCTACCGTACTGTCCAGCTTTCTGTGTACTGCGCTCTGTGTTCCTGTACCGTACTGCCATGAGTTCTGTGTACTGCGCTCTGTATTGTTCCTCTACCATACTGTCCAGCTTTCTGTGAACTGCGCTCTGTGCTGTTCCTGTACCGTACTGTCCCCCATTTGGTGTACTGTGCTCTGTGTTTTTCCTGTGCTGCTCTGTCCTGAATTCTGTGTACTGTGCTCTGTGTTGTTCCTGTGTGGTACTGTTCTGAGTTCTGTGCACTACACTCTGTGTTGTTCCTGTACCGTATTGTCCAGCTCTGTGTACTGCGCTCTGTGTTGTCCATGTCCGTACTGACCTACTTTTTGTGTACTCCGCTCTGTGTTGTTCCTGTGCCGTACTGTCCTGAGTTCAGTGTACTTCACTCTTTGTTGTTCCTGTGCAGTACTATCCTGTGTTCTGTGGACTGCGCTGTGTGTTGTTCATCTGCCATTCTGTCCTGAGTTCAGTGTACTGCGCTCTGTGTCGTTCCTGTACCGTACTGTCCTGAGTTCTGTGTACTGTGCTCTGTGTCGTTCCTGTGCCGTACTGTCCTGCTTTCATTGTACTGCGCTCTGTGTTGTTCCTTTTCCGTACTGTCCTGAGTTCAGTGCATTGCGCTCTGTGTTGTTTCTGTGCCGTACTTTCCTGAGTTCAGCATACTACGTCTGTGTTGTTCCTGTGCGGTACCGTCCTGCTTTCTGTGTACTGCGCTCTATGTTGTTCCTGTGCCGTACTGTCCTGAGTTCTGTGTACTGCGCTCTGTGCTGTTCCTGTTCCGGACGGTCCTGACTTCTGTGTATTGTGCTCTTTGTTGTTCCTGTGCCGTACTGTCCTAAGTTCTGTGTACTGCGCTCTGTGCTGTTCCTGTTCCGGACGGTCCTGACTTCTGTGTACTGTGCTCTTTGTTGTTCCTGTGCCGTACTGTCCTAAGTTCTGTGTATTGTGCTCTGTATTGTTCCTCTACTGTACTGTCCCCCTTTTTGTGTACTGTGCTCTGTGTTTTTCCTGTGCTGCACTGTCCTGAGTTCTCTGTACTGTGCTCTGTGTTGTTCCTGTGCTGTACTGTCCTGACTTCTGTGTACTCTGCTCTGTGTTGTTCTGGGTTCTGTGTACTGCGCTCTGTATTGTTCCTGTGCCATACTGTCCTGAGTTCTTTGTACTGGGCTCTGTGTTCTTCCTGTGCCGTAGAGTCCTGCTTTCTGTGTACTGTATTCTGTGCTGTTTCTGTGCCGTACTGTCCTGTGTACTGTGTCCTGCGCTTTGTGTTCTTCCTGTGCTGTGTCTTTCCTGTTGTCCGTGTACTGCACTCTGTGTTGTTTCGGTGCCGTCCTGTCTTGTGTTCTGTGGACTGTGTTCTGTGTTGTTTCTGTGCCGTACTGTCCTGAGTTCTGTGTACTGCACTCTGTTTTGTTCCTGTCCCGTATTGCCCTGCTTTCCGTGTACTGCGTTCTGAGTTGTTCCTGTGCCGTACTGTTCTGCTTTTTGTGTACCATGCTCTGTGTTGTTCCTATGCCGTACTGTCCTGAGTTCTGTGTACTGTGCTCTGTGTCGTTCCTGTGCCGTACTGTCCTGCTTTCATTGTACTGCGCTCTGTGTTGTTCCTTTTCCGTACTGTCATGAGTTCAGTGCATTGCGCTCTGTGTTGTTTCTGTGCCGTACTTTCCTGAGTTCTGCATACTACGTCTGTGTTGTTCCTGTGCGGTACCGTCCTGCTTTCTGTGTACTGCGCTCTATGTTGTTCCTGTGCCGTACTGTCCTGAGTTCTGTGTACTGCGCTCTGTGCTGTTCCTGTTCCGGACGGTCCTGACTTCTGTGTATTGTGCTCTTTGTTGTTCCTGTGCCGTACTGTCCTAAGTTCTGTGTACTGCGCTCTGTGCTGTTCCTGTTCCGGACGGTCCTGACTTCTGTGTACTGTGCTCTTTGTTGTTCCTGTGCCGTACTGTCCTAAGTTCTGTGTACTGCGCTCTGTGCTGTTCCTGTTCCGGACGGTCCTGACTTCTGTGTATTGTGCTCTGTATTGTTCCTCTACTGTACTGTCCCCCTTTTTGTGTACTGTGCTCTGTGTTTTTCCTGTGCTGCACTGTCCTGAGTTCTCTGTACTGTGCTCTGTGTTGTTCCTGTGCTGTACTGTCCTGACTTCTGTGTACTCTGCTCTGTGTTGTTCTGGGTTCCGTGTACTGCGCTCTGTATTGTTCCTGTGCCATACTGTCCTGAGTTCTTTGTACTGGGCTCTGTGTTCTTCCTGTGCCGTAGAGTCCTGCTTTCTGTGTACTGTATTCTGTGCTGTTTCTGTGCCGTACTGTCCTGTGTACTGTGTCCTGCGCTTTGTGTTCTTCCTGTGCTGTGTCTTTCCTGTTGTCCGTGTACTGCACTCTGTGTTGTTTCGGTGCCGTACTGTCCTGTGTTCAGTGTACTGTGCTCTTTGTTGTTCCTGTGCCGTACTGTCCTGAGTTCTGTGGACTGCGCTCTGTGTTGTTCCTGTGCCATTCAAACCTAAGTTCAGTGTACTGCGTGCTGTGATGATCCTGTACTGTACTCTCCTGAGTTTTGTGTACTGCGCTCTGTTTTGTTCCTGTGCCGTACTGTCCTAAGTTCTGAGTACTGCACTCTGTGCTGTTCCTGTGCCATACGGTCCTGACTTCTGTGTACTGTGCTCTGTGTTATTCCTGTATCGTACTGTCATGAGTTCTGTGTACTGCGCTCTGTATTGTTCCTCTACAGTACTGTCCAGCTTTCTGTGTACTGCGCTCTATGCTGTTCCTGTACCGTACTGTCCCCCTTTTTGTGTACTGTCCTCTGTGTTTTTCCTGTGCTGCACTGTCCTGTGTTCTGTGTACTACGCTCTGTGCTATTCCTTGACTGTACTGTCCTGACTTCTGTGTACTGCACTCTGTGTTGTTCCTGTATCGTACTGTCATGAGTTCTGAGTACTGCGCTCTGTATTGTTCCTCTACCGTACTGTCCAGCTTTCTGTGAACTGCGCTCTGAGCTGTTCCTGTACCGTACTGTCCCACTTTTGGTGTACTGTGCTCTGTGTTTTTCCTGTGCTGCTCTGTCCTGATTTCTGTGTACAGTGCTCTGTGTTTTTCCTGTGCCATACTATCCTGAATTCTGTGTACTCCGCTCTGTGTTGCTTCGGTGCTGTACTGTCCTGAGTTCTGTGTACTGTTCTCAGTGTTGTTCCTGCCCCGTACTGTCCTGCTTCCCGTGTACTGTGTTCTGTGTGGTTCCTGTGCCATACTGTCCTGAGCTCTGTGTACTGTGCTCTTTATTGTTCCTGTCCCGTACTGTCCTGCTTCCCGTGGACTGCGCTTTGTGTTGTTCATGTGCCGTTCTGTCCTGAGTTCAGTGTAATGCGTGCTGTGATGTTCCTGTACTGTACTCTCCTGAGTTTTGTGTACTGCGCTCTGTGTTGTTCCTGTGCCATGCTGTCCTAAGTTCTGTGTACTGCTCTCTCTGCTGTTCCTGTGCCATACGGTCCTAACTTCTGTGTACTGCGCTCTGTGTTGTTCCTGTGCCGTACTGTTTGAGTTCTGTGCACTGTGCTCTGTGTTGTTCCTGTACCGTATTGTCCAGCTCTGTGTTGTTCATGTCCATACTGACCTGCTTTCCGTGTACTGTGTTCTGTGTTGTTCCTGTGTCGTACTGTCCTGAGTTCTGTTGACTGCGCTCTGTGTTGTTCATGTGCTATGCTATCCTGAGTTCTGAGTACTGCACTCTGTGCTGTTCCTGTGCCATACGGTGCTGACTTCTGTGTACTGCGCTCTGTGTTATTCTTGTACAGTACTGTCATGAGTTCTGTGTACTGCGCTCTGTATTGTTCCTCTACCATTCTGTCCAGCTTTCTGTGTACTGCGCTCTGTGTTGTTCCTGTACCGTACTGTCATGAGTTCTGTGTATTGCGCTCTGTATTGTTCCTCTACCGTACTGTCCAGCTTTCTGTGTACTGCGCTCTGTGTTCCTGTACCGTACTGCCATGAGTTCTGTGTACTGCGCTCTGTATTGTTCCTCTACCATACTGTCCAGCTTTCTGTGAACTGCGCTCTGTGCTGTTCCTGTACCGTACTGTCCCCCATTTGGTGTACTGTGCTCTGTGTTTTTCCTGTGCTGCTCTGTCCTGAATTCTGTGTACTGTGCTCTGTGTTGTTCCTGTGTGGTACTGTTCTGAGTTCTGTGCACTACACTCTGTGTTGTTCCTGTACCGTATTGTCCAGCTCTGTGTACTGCGCTCTGTGTTGTCCATGTCCGTACTGACCTACTTTTTGTGTACTCCGCTCTGTGTTGTTCCTGTGCCGTACTGTCCTGAGTTCAGTGTACTTCACTCTTTGTTGTTCCTGTGCAGTACTATCCTGTGTTCTGTGGACTGCGCTGTGTGTTGTTCATCTGCCATTCTGTCCTGAGTTCAGTGTACTGCGTGCTGTGATGTTCCTGTACTGTACTCTCCTGAATTTTGTGTACTGCGCTCTGTGTTTTTCCTGTGCCATACTGTCCTAAGTTTTGTGTACTGTTCTGTCTGCTGTTCCTGTGCCGTACGGTCCTGACTTCTGTGTACTGAGCTCTGTGTTGTTCCTGTACCATACTGTCATGAGTTCTGTGTACTGCGCTCTGTATTGTTCCTCTACCGTACTGTCCAGCTTTCTGTGAACTGCGCTCTGTGCTGTTCCTGTACCGTACTGTCCCCCTTTTGGTGTACTGTGCTCTGTGTTTTTCCTGTGCTGCTCTGTCCTGATTTCTGTGTACTGTGCTCTGTGTTGCTCCTGTGCTGTACTGTCCTGACTTCTGTGTACTGTGCTCTGTGTTTTTCCTGTGCCGTACTGTCCTGAATCTGTGTACTGTGCTCTGTGTTGTTCCTGTGCTGTACTGTTCTGAGTTCTGTGCACTGCGCTCTGTGTTGCTCCTCTACCATATTGTCTAGCTCTGTGTACTGTGCTCTATGTTGTTCATGTCCATACTGACCTACTTTTTGTGTACTGTGCTCTCTGTATTGTTCCTCTACCGTACTGTCCAGCTTTCTGTGTACTGCGCTCTGTGTTCCTGTACCGTACTGCCATGAGTTCTGTGTACTGCGCTCTGTATTGTTCCTCTACCATACTGTCCAGCTTTCTGTGAACTGCGCTCTGTGCTGTTCCTGTACCGTACTGTCCCCCATTTGGTGTACTGTGCTCTGTGTTTTTCCTGTGCTGCTCTGTCCTGAATTCTGTGTACTGTGCTCTGTGTTGTTCCTGTGTGGTACTGTTCTGAGTTCTGTGCACTACACTCTGTGTTGTTCCTGTACCGTATTGTCCAGCTCTGTGTACTGCGCTCTGTGTTGTCCATGTCCGTACTGACCTACTTTTTGTGTACTCCGCTCTGTGTTGTTCCTGTGCCGTACTGTCCTGAGTTCAGTGTACTTCACTCTTTGTTGTTCCTGTGCAGTACTATCCTGTGTTCTGTGGACTGCGCTGTGTGTTGTTCATCTGCCATTCTGTCCTGAGTTCAGTGTACTGCGTGCTGTGATGTTCCTGTACTGTACTCTCCTGAATTTTGTGTACTGCGCTCTGTGTTTTTCCTGTGCCATACTGTCCTAAGTTTTGTGTACTGTTCTGTCTGCTGTTCCTGTGCCGTACGGTCCTGACTTCTGTGTACTGAGCTCTGTGTTGTTCCTGTACCATACTGTCATGAGTTCTGTGTACTGCGCTCTGTATTGTTCCTCTACCGTACTGTCCAGCTTTCTGTGAACTGCGCTCTGTGCTGTTCCTGTACCGTACTGTCCCCCTTTTGGTGTACTGTGCTCTGTGTTTTTCCTGTGCTGCTCTGTCCTGATTTCTGTGTACTGTGCTCTGTGTTGCTCCTGTGCTGTACTGTCCTGACTTCTGTGTACTGTGCTCTGTGTTTTTCCTGTGCCGTACTGTCCTGAATCTGTGTACTGTGCTCTGTGTTGTTCCTGTGCTGTACTGTTCTGAGTTCTGTGCACTGCGCTCTGTGTTGCTCCTCTACCATATTGTCTAGCTCTGTGTACTGTGCTCTATGTTGTTCATGTCCATACTGACCTACTTTTTGTGTACTGTGCTCTCTGTATTGTTCCTCTACCGTACTGTCCAGCTTTCTGTGTACTGCGCTCTGTGTTCCTGTACCGTACTGCCATGAGTTCTGTGTACTGCGCTCTGTATTGTTCCTCTACCATACTGTCCAGCTTTCTGTGAACTGCGCTCTGTGCTGTTCCTGTACCGTACTGTCCCCCATTTGGTGTACTGTGCTCTGTGTTTTTCCTGTGCTGCTCTGTCCTGAATTCTGTGTACTGTGCTCTGTGTTGTTCCTGTGTGGTACTGTTCTGAGTTCTGTGCACTACACTCTGTGTTGTTCCTGTACCGTATTGTCCAGCTCTGTGTACTGCGCTCTGTGTTGTCCATGTCCGTACTGACCTACTTTTTGTGTACTCCGCTCTGTGTTGTTCCTGTGCCGTACTGTCCTGAGTTCAGTGTACTTCACTCTTTGTTGTTCCTGTGCAGTACTATCCTGTGTTCTGTGGACTGCGCTGTGTGTTGTTCATCTGCCATTCTGTCCTGAGTTCAGTGTACTGCGCTCTGTGTCGTTCCTGTACCGTACTGTCCTGAGTTCTGTGTACTGTGCTCTGTGTCGTTCCTGTGCCGTACTGTCCTGCTTTCATTGTACTGCGCTCTGTGTTGTTCCTTTTCCGTACTGTCCTGAGTTCAGTGCATTGCGCTCTGTGTTGTTTCTGTGCCGTACTTTCCTGAGTTCAGCATACTACGTCTGTGTTGTTCCTGTGCGGTACCGTCCTGCTTTCTGTGTACTGCGCTCTATGTTGTTCCTGTGCCGTACTGTCCTGAGTTCTGTGTACTGCGCTCTGTGCTGTTCCTGTTCCGGACGGTCCTGACTTCTGTGTATTGTGCTCTTTGTTGTTCCTGTGCCGTACTGTCCTAAGTTCTGTGTACTGCGCTCTGTGCTGTTCCTGTTCCGGACGGTCCTGACTTCTGTGTACTGTGCTCTTTGTTGTTCCTGTGCCGTACTGTCCTAAGTTCTGTGTATTGTGCTCTGTATTGTTCCTCTACTGTACTGTCCCCCTTTTTGTGTACTGTGCTCTGTGTTTTTCCTGTGCTGCACTGTCCTGAGTTCTCTGTACTGTGCTCTGTGTTGTTCCTGTGCTGTACTGTCCTGACTTCTGTGTACTCTGCTCTGTGTTGTTCTGGGTTCTGTGTACTGCGCTCTGTATTGTTCCTGTGCCATACTGTCCTGAGTTCTTTGTACTGGGCTCTGTGTTCTTCCTGTGCCGTAGAGTCCTGCTTTCTGTGTACTGTATTCTGTGCTGTTTCTGTGCCGTACTGTCCTGTGTACTGTGTCCTGCGCTTTGTGTTCTTCCTGTGCTGTGTCTTTCCTGTTGTCCGTGTACTGCACTCTGTGTTGTTTCGGTGCCGTCCTGTCTTGTGTTCTGTGGACTGTGTTCTGTGTTGTTTCTGTGCCGTACTGTCCTGAGTTCTGTGTACTGCACTCTGTTTTGTTCCTGTCCCGTATTGCCCTGCTTTCCGTGTACTGCGTTCTGAGTTGTTCCTGTGCCGTACTGTTCTGCTTTTTGTGTACCATGCTCTGTGTTGTTCCTATGCCGTACTGTCCTGAGTTCTGTGTACTGTGCTCTGTGTCGTTCCTGTGCCGTACTGTCCTGCTTTCATTGTACTGCGCTCTGTGTTGTTCCTTTTCCGTACTGTCATGAGTTCAGTGCATTGCGCTCTGTGTTGTTTCTGTGCCGTACTTTCCTGAGTTCTGCATACTACGTCTGTGTTGTTCCTGTGCGGTACCGTCCTGCTTTCTGTGTACTGCGCTCTATGTTGTTCCTGTGCCGTACTGTCCTGAGTTCTGTGTACTGCGCTCTGTGCTGTTCCTGTTCCGGACGGTCCTGACTTCTGTGTATTGTGCTCTTTGTTGTTCCTGTGCCGTACTGTCCTAAGTTCTGTGTACTGCGCTCTGTGCTGTTCCTGTTCCGGACGGTCCTGACTTCTGTGTACTGTGCTCTTTGTTGTTCCTGTGCCGTACTGTCCTAAGTTCTGTGTACTGCGCTCTGTGCTGTTCCTGTTCCGGACGGTCCTGACTTCTGTGTATTGTGCTCTGTATTGTTCCTCTACTGTACTGTCCCCCTTTTTGTGTACTGTGCTCTGTGTTTTTCCTGTGCTGCACTGTCCTGAGTTCTCTGTACTGTGCTCTGTGTTGTTCCTGTGCTGTACTGTCCTGACTTCTGTGTACTCTGCTCTGTGTTGTTCTGGGTTCTGTGTACTGCGCTCTGTATTGTTCCTGTGCCATACTGTCCTGAGTTCTTTGTACTGGGCTCTGTGTTCTTCCTGTGCCGTAGAGTCCTGCTTTCTGTGTACTGTATTCTGTGCTGTTTCTGTGCCGTACTGTCCTGTGTACTGTGTCCTGCGCTTTGTGTTCTTCCTGTGCTGTGTCTTTCCTGTTGTCCGTGTACTGCACTCTGTGTTGTTTCGGTGCCGTACTGTCCTGTGTTCAGTGTACTGTGCTCTTTGTTGTTCCTGTGCCGTACTGTCCTGAGTTCTGTGGACTGCGCTCTGTGTTGTTCCTGTGCCATTCAAACCTAAGTTCAGTGTACTGCGTGCTGTGATGATCCTGTACTGTACTCTCCTGAGTTTTGTGTACTGCGCTCTGTTTTGTTCCTGTGCCGTACTGTCCTAAGTTCTGAGTACTGCACTCTGTGCTGTTCCTGTGCCATACGGTCCTGACTTCTGTGTACTGTGCTCTGTGTTATTCCTGTATCGTACTGTCATGAGTTCTGTGTACTGCGCTCTGTATTGTTCCTCTACAGTACTGTCCAGCTTTCTGTGTACTGCGCTCTATGCTGTTCCTGTACCGTACTGTCCCCCTTTTTGTGTACTGTCCTCTGTGTTTTTCCTGTGCTGCACTGTCCTGTGTTCTGTGTACTACGCTCTGTGCTATTCCTTGACTGTACTGTCCTGACTTCTGTGTACTGCACTCTGTGTTGTTCCTGTATCGTACTGTCATGAGTTCTGAGTACTGCGCTCTGTATTGTTCCTCTACCGTACTGTCCAGCTTTCTGTGAACTGCGCTCTGAGCTGTTCCTGTACCGTACTGTCCCACTTTTGGTGTACTGTGCTCTGTGTTTTTCCTGTGCTGCTCTGTCCTGATTTCTGTGTACAGTGCTCTGTGTTTTTCCTGTGCCATACTATCCTGAATTCTGTGTACTCCGCTCTGTGTTGCTTCGGTGCTGTACTGTCCTGAGTTCTGTGTACTGTTCTCAGTGTTGTTCCTGCCCCGTACTGTCCTGCTTCCCGTGTACTGTGTTCTGTGTGGTTCCTGTGCCATACTGTCCTGAGCTCTGTGTACTGTGCTCTTTATTGTTCCTGTCCCGTACTGTCCTGCTTCCCGTGGACTGCGCTTTGTGTTGTTCATGTGCCGTTCTGTCCTGAGTTCAGTGTAATGCGTGCTGTGATGTTCCTGTACTGTACTCTCCTGAGTTTTGTGTACTGCGCTCTGTGTTGTTCCTGTGCCATGCTGTCCTAAGTTCTGTGTACTGCTCTCTCTGCTGTTCCTGTGCCATACGGTCCTAACTTCTGTGTACTGCGCTCTGTGTTGTTCCTGTGCCGTACTGTTTGAGTTCTGTGCACTGTGCTCTGTGTTGTTCCTGTACCGTATTGTCCAGCTCTGTGTTGTTCATGTCCATACTGACCTGCTTTCCGTGTACTGTGTTCTGTGTTGTTCCTGTGTCGTACTGTCCTGAGTTCTGTTGACTGCGCTCTGTGTTGTTCATGTGCTATGCTATCCTGAGTTCTGAGTACTGCACTCTGTGCTGTTCCTGTGCCATACGGTGCTGACTTCTGTGTACTGCGCTCTGTGTTATTCTTGTACAGTACTGTCATGAGTTCTGTGTACTGCGCTCTGTATTGTTCCTCTACCATTCTGTCCAGCTTTCTGTGTACTGCGCTCTGTGTTGTTCCTGTACCGTACTGTCATGAGTTCTGTGTATTGCGCTCTGTATTGTTCCTCTACCGTACTGTCCAGCTTTCTGTGTACTGCGCTCTGTGTTCCTGTACCGTACTGCCATGAGTTCTGTGTACTGCGCTCTGTATTGTTCCTCTACCATACTGTCCAGCTTTCTGTGAACTGCGCTCTGTGCTGTTCCTGTACCGTACTGTCCCCCATTTGGTGTACTGTGCTCTGTGTTTTTCCTGTGCTGCTCTGTCCTGAATTCTGTGTACTGTGCTCTGTGTTGTTCCTGTGTGGTACTGTTCTGAGTTCTGTGCACTACACTCTGTGTTGTTCCTGTACCGTATTGTCCAGCTCTGTGTACTGCGCTCTGTGTTGTCCATGTCCGTACTGACCTACTTTTTGTGTACTCCGCTCTGTGTTGTTCCTGTGCCGTACTGTCCTGAGTTCAGTGTACTTCACTCTTTGTTGTTCCTGTGCAGTACTATCCTGTGTTCTGTGGACTGCGCTGTGTGTTGTTCATCTGCCATTCTGTCCTGAGTTCAGTGTACTGCGTGCTGTGATGTTCCTGTACTGTACTCTCCTGAATTTTGTGTACTGCGCTCTGTGTTTTTCCTGTGCCATAATGTCCTAAGTTTTGTGTACTGTTCTTTCTGCTGTTCCTGTGCCATATGGTACTGACATCTGTGTACTGCGCTCTGTGTTGTTCCTGTACAGTACTGTCATGAGTTCTGTGTACTGCGCTCTGTATTGTTCCTCTACCGTACTGTCCAGCTTTCTGTGAACTGCACTCTGTGCTGTTCCTGTACCGTACTGTCCTACTTTTGGTGTACTGTGCTCTGTGTTGTTCCTGTGCCGTACTGTCCTGAATTCAGTGTACTGCACTCTGTGTTGTTCCTGTGCCGTACTGTCCTGAATTCAGTGTACTGTGTTCTGTGTGGTTCCTGTGCCGTACTGTCCTGAGTTCTCTGGACTGCGCATTGTGTTGTTCATGTGCCGTTCTGTCCTGAGTTCAGTGTAATGCGTGCTGTGATGTTCCTGTACTTTACTCTCCTGAGTTTTGTGTACTGCGCTCTGTGTTGTTCCTGTGCCATGCTGTCCTAAGTTCTGTGTACTGTTCTCGCTGCTGTTCCTGTGCCGTACGATCCTGACTTCTGTGTACTGCGCTCTGTGTTGTTCCTGCACCGTACTGTCATGAGTTCTGTGTACTGCGCTCTGTATTGTTCCTGTGCCGTTCTGTCCTGATTTCTGTGTACTGCGCTTTGTGTTCTTCCTGTGCTGTACAGTCCTGCTTTCTGTGTGCTCTATTCTGTGCTATTTCTGTGCCGTACTGTCCTGAGTTCTGTGTCCTGTGCTCTGTGTTCTTCCTGTTCTGTACGGTCCTGCTCTCCATGTGCTGCGCTCTGTGTTGTTCCTGTACCGTACTGTCCTGAGATTTGTGTACTGTGCTGTGTGTTGTTCCTGTGCTGTGGCTGTCCTGCTCTCCGTTTACTGCACTCTGCGTTCTTTCTGTGCCGTTCTGTCCTGAGTTCTGTGTACTACACTCTGTGTTATTTCTCTGCCGTACTGTCCTGAGTTCTGTGCATTGCGTTATGTGTTGTTCCTGTACCGTACTGTCCTGAATTCTGTGTGTATTGTGCTCTGTTTTGTTCCTGTCCTGTACTGTCCTGCTTTCCATGCACAGCGCTCTGAGTTGTTCCAATGCCTTGCTGTTCAGCTTTCTGTGTACTGTGCTCTGTGTTGTTCCTGTGCCGTATTGTCCAGCTCTGTGTACTGCGCTCTGCGTTGTTCATGTCTGTACTGACCTGCTTTTTGTGTACTGTGCTCTGTGTTTTTCCTGTGCCGTACTGTCCTGAATTCTGTGTACTCCGCTCTGTGTTGTTCCTGTGCCGTACTGTCCTGAGTTCTGTGTACTGCATTCTGTGTTGCTCCTGTGCTGTACTGTCCTGAGTTCTGTGTACTGTGCTCTGTGTTGTTCCTGTGCAGTACTGTTCTGAGTTCTGTGTACTGTGCTCTGTGTTGTTCCTGTGCAGTACTGTTCTGAGTTCTGTGGACTGCGCTCTGTGTTGTTCATGTGCCGTTCTGTCCTAAGTTTTGTGTACTGTTCTTTCTGCTGTTCCTGTGCCGTACGGTCCTGACTTCTGTGTACTGCGGTCTGTGTTGTTCCTGTACCGTACTGTCATGAGTTCTGTGTACTATGCTCTGTGTTGTTTCTCTGCCATACTGTCCTGAGTTCTGTGCATTGCGTTATGTGTTGTTCCTGTACCGTACTGTCCTGAATTCTGTGTACTGCGCTCTGTATTGTTCCTCCACCATACTGTCCAGCTTTCTGTGAACTGCGCTCTGTGCTGTTCCTGTACCGTACTGTCCCCCTTTTGGTGTACTGTTCTCTGTGTTTTTCCTGTGCTGCTCTGTCCTGATTTCTGTGTACTGTGCTCTGTGTTGCTCCTGTGCTGTACTGTCCTGACTTCTGTGTACTGTGCTCTGTGTTGTTCCTCTGGTGTTCTCTCCTGGGTTTTGTGTACTGCGCTCTGTATTGTTCCTGTGCCATACTGTCCTGAGTTCTGTGTCCTGCGCTCTCTGTTCGTCCTGTTCTGTACTGTCCTGCTCTCCATGTGCTTTACTCTGTGTTGTTCCTGTGCCGTACTGTCCTGAGATCCGTGTACTGTGCTGTGTGTTGTTCCTGTGCTGTGTCTGTCCTGCTGTCCGTGTACTGTACTCTGTGTTGTTTCTCTGCCGTACTGTCCTGAGTTCTGTGCATTGCGTTATGTGTTGTTCCTGTACCGTACTGTCCTGAATTCTGTGTATTGTGCTCTGTCTTGTTCCTGTCCTGTACTGTCCTGCTTTCCATCTACTGCGCTCTGAGTTGTTCCTGTGCCTTGCTGTTCAGCTTTCTGTGTACTGTGCTCTGTGCTGTTCCAGTACCGTACTGTCCCCCTTTTGGTGTACTGTGCTCTGTGCTTTTCCTGTGCTGCTCTGTCCTGATTTCTGTGTACTGTGCTCTGTGTTGCTCCTGTGCTGTACTGTCCTGACTTCTGTGTACTGCGCTCTGTGTTGCTCCTGTACCGTATTGTCCAGCTCTGTGTTGTTCATGTCCATACTGCACTGCTTTCCGTTTACTGTGTTCTGTGTTGTTCCTGTGCTGTACTGTCCTGAGTTCTGTGGACTGCGCTCTGTGTTGTTCCTGTACAGTACTGTCATGAATTCTGTGTACTCCGCTCTGTATTGTTCCTCCACCATACTGTTCAGCTTTCTGTGAACTGCGCTCTGTGCTGTTCCTGTACCGTACTGTCCCCCTTTTGGTGTACTGTTCTCTGTGTTGCTCCTGTGCTGCACTGTCCTGACTTCTGTGTACTGCGCTCTGTGTTGCTCCTGTGCTGTACTGTCCTGCTTTCTTTGTACTCTATTCTGTGCTGTTTCTGTGCCGTACTGTCCTAAATTCTGTGTCCTGCGCTCTGTGTTCTTCCTGTTCTGTACTGTCCTGCTCTCTGTGTACTGCACTCTGTGTTATTTCTGTGCCGTACTGTCCTGAGTTCTGTGTGCTATGCTCTGTGTTGTTTCTCTGCCATACTGTCCTGAGTTCTGTGCATTGCGTTATGTGTTGTTCCTGTACCGTACTGTCCTGAATTCTGTGTACTGTGCTCTGTCTTGTTCCTGTCCTGTACTGTCCTGCTTTCCATGTACTGCGCTCTGAGTTGTCCCTGTGCCTTGCTGTTCAGCTTTCTGTGTACTGTGCTCTGTGTTGTTCCTGTGGTGCCGTACTGTTTGAGTTCTGTGCACTGTGCTCTGTGTTGTTCCTGTACCGTATTGTCCAGCTCTGTGTTGTTCATGTCCATACTGATCTGCTTTCCGTGTACTGTGTTCTGTGTTGTTCCTGTGCCGTACTGTCCTGAGTTCTGTGGACTGCTCTCTG
This sequence comes from Mobula birostris, assembly GCF_030028105.1. Classification (NCBI taxonomy): domain Eukaryota; kingdom Metazoa; phylum Chordata; class Chondrichthyes; order Myliobatiformes; family Myliobatidae; genus Mobula; species Mobula birostris. Next base: position 43,294 of record NW_027274436.1, read on the forward strand.
TGTTGTTCATGTGCCATTCTGTCCTGAGTTCTGAGTACTGCACTCTGTGCTGTTCCTGTGCCGTACGGTGCTGACTTCTGTGTACTGCGCTCTGTGTTATTCCTGTACAGTACTGTCATGAGTTCTGTGTAGTGCGCTCTGTATTGTTCCTCTACCGTACTGTCCAGCTTTCTGTGAACTGCGCTCTGTGCTGTTCCTATACCGTACTGTCCCCCTTTTGGTGTACTGTGCTCTGTGTTTTTCCTGTGCTGCTCTGTCCTGATTTCTGTGTACTGTGCTCTGTGTTGCTCCTGTGCTGTACTGTCTTGACTTCTGTGTACTGTGCTCTGTGTTTTTCCTGTGTCGTACTTTCCTGAGTTCTGTGTACTGTGCTCTGTGTTTTTCCTGTGCAGTACTGTCCTGAGTTCTGTGGACTGTGCTGTGTGTTGTTCATGTGCCGTTCTGTCCTGAGTTCAGTGTACTTCGTTCTGTGCTGTTCCTGTGCCATAATGTCCTAAGTTTTGTGTACTGTTCTTTCTGCTGTTCCTGTGCCATATGGTACTGACATCTGTGTACTGCGCTCTGTGTTGTTCCTGTACAGTACTGTCATGAGTTCTGTGTACTGCGCTCTGTATTGTTCCTCTACCGTACTGTCCAGCTTTCTGTGAACTGCACTCTGTGCTGTTCCTGTACCGTACTGTCCTACTTTTGGTGTACTGTGCTCTGTGTTGTTCCTGTGCCGTACTGTCCTGAATTCAGTGTACTGCACTCTGTGTTGTTCCTGTGCCGTACTGTCCTGAATTCAGTGTACTGTGTTCTGTGTGGTTCCTGTGCCGTACTGTCCTGAGTTCTCTGGACTGCGCATTGTGTTGTTCATGTGCCGTTCTGTCCTGAGTTCAGTGTAATGCGTGCTGTGATGTTCCTGTACTTTACTCTCCTGAGTTTTGTGTACTGCGCTCTGTGTTGTTCCTGTGCCATGCTGTCCTAAGTTCTGTGTACTGTTCTCTCTGCTGTTCCTGTGCCGTACGATCCTGACTTCTGTGTACTGCGCTCTGTGTTGTTCCTGCACTGTACTGTCATGAGTTCTGTGTACTGCGCTCTGTATTGTTCCTGTGCCGTTCTGTCCTGATTTCTGTGTACTGCGCTTTGTGTTCTTCCTGTGCTGTACAGTCCTGCTTTCTGTGTGCTCTATTCTGTGCTATTTCTGTGCCGTACTGTCCTGAGTTCTGTGTCCTGTGCTCTGTGTTCTTCCTGTTCTGTACGGTCCTGCTCTCCATGTGCTGCGCTCTGTGTTGTTCCTGTACCGTACTGTCCTGAGATTTGTGTACTGTGCTGTGTGTTGTTCCTGTGCTGTGGCTGTCCTGCTCTCCATTTACTGCACTCTGTGTTCTTTCTGTGCCGTTCTGTCCTGAGTTCTGTGTACTACACTCTGTGTTATTTCTCTGCCGTACTGTCCTGAGTTCTGTGCATTGCGTTATGTGTTGTTCCTGTACCGTACTGTCCTGAATTCTGTGTGTATTGTGCTCTGTTTTGTTCCTGTCCTGTACTGTCCTGCTTTCCATGCACTGCGCTCTGAGTTGTTCCAATGCCTTGCTGTTCAGCTTTCTGTGTACTGTGCTCTGTGTTGTTCCTGTGCCGTATTGTCCAGCTCTGTGTACTGCGCTCTGCGTTGTTCATGTCCGTACTGACCTGCTTTTTGTGTACTGTGCTCTGTGTTTTTCCTGTGCCGTACTGTCCTGAGTTCTGTGTACTGCATTCTGTGTTGCTCCTGTGCTGTACTGTCCTGAGTTCTGTGTACTGTGCTCTGTGTTGTTCCTGTGCAGTACTGTTCTGAGTTCTGTGTACTGTGCTCTGTGTTGTTCCTGTGCAGTACTGTTCTGAGTTCTGTGGACTGCGCTCTGTGTTGTTCATGTGCCGTTCTGTCCTAAGTTTTGTGTACTGTTCTTTCTGCTGTTCCTGTGCCGTACGGTCCTGACTTCTGTGTACTGCGGTCTGTGTTGTTCCTGTACCGTACTGTCATGAGTTCTGTGTACTGCGCTCTGTATTGTTCCTCTACCGTACTGTCCAGCTTTCTGTGAACTGTGCTCTGTGCTGTTCCTGTACCGTACTGTCCCCCTTTTGGTGTACTGTGCTCTGTGTTTTTCCTGTGCCGCTCTGTCCTGATTTCTGTGTACTGTGCTCTGTGTTGCTCCTGTGCTGTACTGTCCTGACTTCTGTGTACTGTGCTCTGTGTTGTTCCTCTGGTGTTCTGTCCTGGGTTTTGTGTACTGCGCTCTGTATTGTTCCTGTGCCATACTGTCCTGAGTTCTGTGTCCTGCGCTCTCTGTTCTTCCTGTTCTGTACTGTCCTGCTCTCCATGTGCTTTGCTCTGTGTTGTTCCTGTGCCGTACTGTCCTGAGATCCGTGTACTGTGCTGTGTGTTGTTCCTGTGCTGTGTCTGTCCTGCTGTCCGTGTACTGTACTCTGTGTTGTTTCTCTGCTGTACTGTCCTGAGTTCTGTGCATTGCGTTATGTGTTGTTCCTGTACCGTACTGTCCTGAATTCTGTGTATTGTGCTCTGTCTTGTTCCTGTCCTGTACTGTCCTGCTTTCCATCTACTGCGCTCTGAGTTGTTCCTGTGCCTTGCTGTTCAGCTTTCTGTGTACTGTGCTCTGTGCTGTTCCAGTACCGTACTGTCCCCCTTTTGGTGTACTGTGCTCTGTGCTTTTCCTGTGCTGCTCTGTCCTGATTTCTGTGTACTGTGCTCTGTGTTGCTCCTGTGCTGTACTGTCCTGACTTCTGTGTACTGCGCTCTGTGTTGCTCCTGTACCGTATTGTCCAGCTCTGTGTTGTTCATGTCCATACTGCACTGCTTTCCGTTTACTGTGTTCTGTGTTGTTCCTGTGCTGTACTGTCCTGAGTTCTGTGGACTGCGCTCTGTGTTGTTCCTGTACAGTACTGTCATGAATTCTGTGTACTCCGCTCTGTATTGTTCCTCCACCATACTGTCCAGCTTTCTGTGAACTGCGCTCTGTGCTGTTCCTGTACCGTACTGTCCCCCCTTTGGTGTACTGTTCTCTGTGTTTTTCCTGTGCTGCTCTGTCCTGATTTCTGTGTACTGTGCTCTGTGTTGCTCCTGTGCTGCACTGTCCTGACTTCTGTGTACTGCGCTCTGTGTTGCTCCTGTGCTGTACTGTCCTGCTTTCTTTGTACTCTATTCTGTGCTGTTTCTGTGCCGTACTGTCCTAAATTCTGTGTCCTGCGCTCTGTGTTCTTCCTGTTTTGTACTGTCCTGCTCTCTGTGTACTGCACTCTGTGTTATTTCTGTGCCGTACTGTCCTGAGTTCTGTGTACTATGCTCTGTGTTGTTTCTCTGCCATACTGTCCTGAGTTCTGTGCATTGCGTTATGTGTTGTTCCTGTACCGTACTGTCCTGAATTCTGTGTACTCCGCTCTGTATTGTTCCTCCACCATACTGTCCAGCTTTCTGTGAACTGCGCTCTGTGCTGTTCCTGTACCGTACTGTCCCCCTTTTGGTGTACTGTTCTCTGTGTTTTTCCTGTGCTGCTCTGTCCTGATTTCTGTGTACTGTGCTCTGTGTTGCTCCTGTGCTGTACTGTCCTGACTTCTGTGTACTGTGCTCTGTGTTGTTCCTCTGGTGTTCTCTCCTGGGTTTTGTGTACTGCGCTCTATATTGTTCCTGTGCCATACTGTCCTGAGTTCTGTGTCCTGCGCTCTCTGTTCTTCCTGTTCTGTACTGTCCTGCTCTCCATGTGCTTTACTCTGTGTTGTTCCTGTGCCGTACTGTCCTGAGATCCGTGTACTGTGCTGTGTGTTGTTCCTGTGCTGTGTCTGTCCTGCTGTCCGTGTACTGTACTCTGTGTTGTTTCTCTGCCGTACTGTCCTGAGTTCTGTGCATTGCGTTATGTGTTGTTCCTGTACCGTACTGTCCTGAATTCTGTGTATTGTGCTCTGTCTTGTTCCTGTCCTGTACTGTCCTGCTTTCCATCTACTGCGCTCTGAGTTGTTCCTGTGCCTTGCTGTTCAGCTTTCTGTGTACTGTGCTCTGTGCTGTTCCAGTACCGTACTGTCCCCCTTTTGGTGTACTGTGCTCTGTGCTTTTCCTGTGCTGCTCTGTCCTGATTTCTGTGTACTGTGCTCTGTGTTGCTCCTGTGCTGTACTGTCCTGACTTCTGTGTACTGCGCTCTGTGTTGCTCCTGTACCGTATTGTCCAGCTCTGTGTTGTTCATGTCCATACTGCACTGCTTTCCGTTTACTGTGTTCTGTGTTGTTCCTGTGCTGTACTGTCCTGAGTTCTGTGGACTGCGCTCTGTGTTGTTCCTGTACAGTACTGTCATGAATTCTGTGTACTCCGCTCTGTATTGTTCCTCCACCATACTGTCCAGCTTTCTGTGAACTGCGCTCTGTGCTGTTCCTGTACCGTACTGTCCCCCTTTTGGTGTACTGTTCTCTGTGTTTTTCCTGTGCTGCTCTGTCCTGATTTCTGTGTACTGTGCTCTGTGTTGCTCCTGTGCTGCACTGTCCTGAATTCAGTGTACTGTGTTCTGTGTGGTTCCTGTGCCGTACTGTCCTGAGTTCTCTGGACTGCGCATTGTGTTGTTCATGTGCCGTTCTGTCCTGAGTTCAGTGTAATGCGTGCTGTGATGTTCCTGTACTTTACTCTCCTGAGTTTTGTGTACTGCGCTCTGTGTTGTTCCTGTGCCATGCTGTCCTAAGTTCTGTGTACTGTTCTCGCTGCTGTTCCTGTGCCGTACGATCCTGACTTCTGTGTACTGCGCTCTGTGTTGTTCCTGCACCGTACTGTCATGAGTTCTGTGTACTGCGCTCTGTATTGTTCCTGTGCCGTTCTGTCCTGATTTCTGTGTACTGCGCTTTGTGTTCTTCCTGTGCTGTACAGTCCTGCTTTCTGTGTGCTCTATTCTGTGCTATTTCTGTGCCGTACTGTCCTGAGTTCTGTGTCCTGTGCTCTGTGTTCTTCCTGTTCTGTACGGTCCTGCTCTCCATGTGCTGCGCTCTGTGTTGTTCCTGTACCGTACTGTGCTGTGTGTTGTTCCTGTGCTGTGGCTGTCCTGCTCTCCATTTACTGCACTCTGTGTTCTTTCTGTGCCGTTCTGTCCTGAGTTCTGTGTACTACACTCTGTGTTATTTCTCTGCCGTACTGTCCTGAGTTCTGTGCATTGCGTTATGTGTTGTTCCTGTACCGTACTGTCCTGAATTCTGTGTGTATTGTGCTCTGTCTTGTTCCTGTCCTGTACTGTCCTGCTTTCCGTCTACTGCGCTCTGAGTTGTTCCTGTGCCTTGCTGTTCAGCTTTCTGTGTACTGTGCTCTGTGCTGTTCCAGTACCGTACTGTCCCCCTTTTGGTGTACTGTGCTCTGTGCTTTTCCTGTGCTGCTCTGTCCTGATTTCTGTGTACTGTGCTCTGTGTTGCTCCTGTGCTGTACTGTCCTGACTTCTGTGTACTGCGCTCTGTGTTGCTCCTGTACCGTATTGTCCAGCTCTGTGGTGTTCATGTCCATACTGCACTGCTTTCCGTTTACTGTGTTCTGTGTTGTTCCTGTGCTGTACTGTCCTGAGTTCTGTGGACTGCGCTCTGTGTTGTTCCTGTACAGTACTGTCATGAATTCTGTGTACTCCGCTCTGTATTGTTCCTCCACCATACTGTCCAGCTTTCTGTGAACTGCGCTCTGTGCTGTTCCTGTACCGTACTGTCCCCCTTTTGGTGTACTGTTCTCTGTGTTTTTCCTGTGCTGCTCTGTCCTGACTTCTGTGTACTGCGCTCTGTGTTGCTCCTGTGCTGTACTGTCCTGCTTTCTTTGTACTCTATTCTGTGCTGTTTCTGTGCCGTACTGTCCTAAATTCTGTGTCCTGCGCTCTGTGTTCTTCCTGTTCTGTACTGTCCTGCTCTCTGTGTACTGCACTCTGTGTTATTTCTGTGCCGTACTGTCCTGAGTTCTGTGTACTATGCTCTGTGTTGTTTCTCTGCCATACTGTCCTGAGTTCTGTGCATTGCGTTATGTGTTGTTCCTGTACCGTACTGTCCTGAATTCTGTGTACTGTGCTCTGTCTTGTTCCTGTCCTGTACTGTCCTGCTTTCCATGTACTGCGCTCTGAGTTGACCCTGTGCCTTGCTGTTCAGCTTTCTGTGTACTGTGCTCTGTGTTGTTCCTGTGGTGCCGTACTGTTTGAGTTCTGTGCACTGTGCTCTGTGTTGTTCCTGTACCGTATTGTCCAGCTCTGTGTTGTTCATGTCCATACTGATCTGCTTTCCGTGTACTGTGTTCTGTGTTGTTCCTGTGCCGTACTGTCCTGAGTTCTGTGGACTGCTCTCTGTGTTGTTCATGTGCCATTCTGTCCTGAGTTCTGAGTACTGCACTCTGTGCTGTTCCTGTGCCGTACGGTGCTGACTTCTGTGTACTGCGCTCTGTGTTATTCCTGTACAGTACTGTCATGAGTTCTGTGTAGTGCGCTCTGTATTGTTCCTCTACCGTACTGTCCAGCTTTCTATGAACTGCGCTCTGTGCTGTTCCTGTACCGTACTGTCCCCCTTTTGGTGTACTGTGCTCTGTGTTTTTCCTGTGCTGCTCTGTCCTGATTTCTGTGTACTGTGCTCTGTGTTGCTCCTGTGCTGTACTGTCCTGACTTCTGTGTACTGTGCTCTGTGTTTTTCCTGTGCCGTACTGTCCTGAATTCTGTGTACTGTGCTCTGTGTTTTTCCTGTGCCGTACTGTCCTGAATTCTGTGTACTGTGCTCTGTGTTGTTCCTGTGCTGTACTGTTCTGAGTTCTGTGCACTGCGCTCTGTGTTGCTCCTGTACCGTATTGTCCAGCTCTGTGTACTGCGCTCTGTGTTGTTCATCTCCGTACTGGCCTACTTTTTGTGTACTGTGCTCTGTGTTTTTCCTGTGCCGTACTGTCCTGAATTCTGTGTACTCTGCTCTGTGTTTTTCCTGTGCCGTACTGTCCTGAGTTCAGTGTACTGCACTCTTTGTTGTTCCTGTGCAGTACTGTTCTGAGTTCTGTGGACTGCGCTCTGTGTTGTTCATGTGCCGTTCTGTCCTGAGTTCAGTGTACTGCGTGCTGTGATGTTCCTGTACTGTACTCTCCTGAGTTTTGTGTACTGCGCTCTGTGTTATTCCTGTGCCATACTGTCCTAAGTTTTGTGTACTGTTCTCTCTGCTGTTCCTGTGCCGTACGGTCCTGACTTCTGTGTACTGCGCTCTGTGTTGTTCCTGTACCGTACTGTCATGAGTTCTGTGTCCTGCGCTCTGTATTGTTCCTCTACCGTACTGTCCAGCTTTCTGTGAACTGCGCTCTATGCTGTTCCTGTGCCTTGCTGTTCAGCTTTCTGTGTACTGTGCTCTGTGTTGTTCCTGTGCCATACTGTTTGAGTTCTGTGCACTGTGCTCTGTGTTGTTCCTGTACCGTATTGTCCAGCTCTGTGTTGTTCATGTCCATACTGACCTGCTTTCCGTGTACTGTGTTCTGTGTTGTTCCTGTGCCGTACTGTCCTGAGTTCTGTGGACTGCGCTCTGTGTTGTTCATGTGCCATTCTGTCCTGAGTTCAGTGTAATGCATGCTGTGATGTTCCCGTACTGTACTCTCCTGAGTTTTGTGTACTGCTCTCTGTGTTGTTCCTGTACCATACTGTCATGAGTTCTGTGTACTGCACTCTGTATTGTTACTCTACCGTACTGTCCAGCTTTCTGTGTACTGTGCACTGTGCTGTTCCTGTACCGTACTGTCCCCCTTTTTGTGTACTGTCCTCTGTGTTTTTCCTGTGCTGCACTGTCCTGAGTTCTGTGTACTGCGCTCTGTATTGTTCCTGTACCATTCTGTCCTGAGTTCTCTGTACTGCGCTCTGTGTTCTTCCTGTGCCGTACAGTCCTGCTTTCTGTGTACTCTATTCTGTGTTGTTCCTGTGCCGTACTGTCCTGAGTTCTGTGTACTACGCTCTGTGTTGTTCCTGTGCCGTACTGTCCTGAGTTCAGTGTACTGTGCTCTGTGTAGTTCCTGTGCCGGACTGTCCTGACTTCTGTGTACTGTACTCTGTGTTGCTCCTGTGCCGTACTGTCCTGAGTTTTGTGTTCTTCCTGTGCTGTGTCTGTCCTGCTCTGTGTGTACTGCACTCTGTGTTGTTTCTGTGCCGTACTGTCCTGAGTTCTGTGTACTGTGCTCTTTGTCGTTCCTGTGCCCTATGGTCCTGAGTTCTGTGGACTGTGCTCTGTGTTGTTCCTGTGCCGTTCTGTCCTGAGTTCAGTGTACTGCACGCTGTGATGCTCCTGTACTGTTCTCTACTGAGTTTTGTGTACTGTGCCCTGTGTTGTTCCTGTACCGTACTGTCCTGAGTTCTGTGTACTGTGCTCTGTGTTGTTCCTGTGCTGTACTGTCCTGACTTCTGTGTACTGTGCTCTGTGTTGTTCCTGTGCTATACTCTCCTGAGTTCTGTGTACTGCGCTCTGTGTTGTTCCTCTACCGTACCATCCAGCTTTCTGTGTACTGCGCTCTGTGCTGTTCCTGCACCATACTGTCCCCCTTTTTGTGTACTGTTCTCTGTGTTTTTCCTGTGCTGCACTGTCCTGCTTTCTGTGTACTGCACTCTGTGTTGTACATTCTGATGACACGTGGTTTGGCGTCTGCAGAAGCATTATTTAACACTGCATCAGAATCAAAACTTAGCAACGATTTCACCAGGCACTTTCTTGCTGCTCTTTATTTAGTCTTTCACTGCTGACTCTGGGCCAGTTGATAAGATCATTCAGAACCCTTCATGAATGAAAGAAGGCTTTGGAAATGGAAGGGTCGAGGTTATCTGTGAAGTTGGATTGCTCTGTTGGGAGGGATGGTCTTTGCTGGGTCTCAGGGGTTTGCTGAGTCCTGGAAGTTCTATCCGTAAAGTGTTTATACAGTCTTTCAAAGACCCTGACCTGGAGTTACATGCTGACTATGATTCTGAGTGGGAATGGGACCCATTCCCAGGGTTTCAGGATTGTGCGTGGCTCGGAACACCAAAGGTTCGGCCTGAGAGTCCGGCTTGGACTTGGAAGCCTAAGATCTCAGGGCTCTGGCGATGGGAGGATCAGGGTTCAGTGTCACAACAGGAGAGTTGGAAAATCTACTGCTGTTGTCCCAAAGACCCAGGATCTTTGCGATCTTTAGGAAAAGAACTCAAAAAAAGTGACATTATGGACTTCTAACATAACATTGTTTGTGATGCCTCCTCACTCGCTGGGAAATTGGAGACACCTCCCTCTCCCTTATTAGGGAGCGTGAGAACTGGCGGTATGTCGAACGCCGGGTGAAATGTGAAGTCTTTGGGGGTAACTGCAGGTCTGTGTCTTTGCTGTTGCTTTGCTCAGACTTGAGTGCTGAGTGGCGGTGCCAATACTTGCCTTATTTTTGCCAGTGGGGGGAGCGGGTGCTGGCCAAGTCACCGCCCATCCGCTCCTGACTTCCAGCTCACCTCCTCTCGTCTGCTCCATGTCCAACCAGAGGCTCTTTCTACTTCCTCCCCCATCCTGCGAGCTGCTTGGTTCTTGTTCTTTTCATCAAAGGCCAGCACAGACAGTAATGTCCTTGATGGGAATCCTCTGCAGCCAATCTACATGGGGAATAGCCACATCTGCCATTCTTTGTCCCTGCATTTCTGGACTGAGGACTGGTACTTCAGGGCCTTCCTCTTGTGGGCATCCTCACATCCTTCCTCCCGTGGTATTGTGAGCTCCACCAGGATGATTCTCTTGTCTTCAGTGGACCACCGTAAGATGTGTGGTCGAAGTGTAGTTTGCACTAACTCTGGGAACTGCAGCTTCCTCCCCACATCGACCTTCACTTCCCATGGTTTGGCAGTTTGCAGCAGATCTCCAGTCTCCAAAGCTCTGCTCAAGTGACCTTGCACTTGGAAAAATCCTATTTTGTGCAGGCACCCTGTGAACTCAACTTCACGGCCTTCAAAAACTGCTTTTCATCCTCGCAGTTCTGTACCCCTGCCTGGACTACACCATGCCTATCCCTTGCATTTGCACTCTCCCATCATTGGAAGCGTGCTGAGCTGGGGCCTCAGATTGCCAGTGATGTCTCTCAGTTGCGGTGAGCTCACTGCCTGGTCTATGGCTGAGTTGGCGGCCCACTTTAGGCCCGATTTAAGATGATTTATTGCTTATCAATGGAGAATTTCAGTGTTCACACAACTCTACACTTTACCACCTTGAGCTCCTCCACTACTGAGACAACGGGAGCTGTAGCTGGCCAGATCTTATGTCGAGCCCCACGGAAGCAAAACTTGGCGGGATCCCCAGCCACCTCCCCAGCTGCTTGTTGACTTTCCCCTTAGTGCCTTCTGCAGTGGTCACGGGGAAACTCGTACACGGTGAAAAGCCAGAGTAGCCACGGTAGAAGACCATGTTGTTACAACCATGTCTTAAATTTACCAAGGAGTCTGATTTTGTGAATCTTCTTCAGCCACTCTTCAGTCCACTTTACAGTATCATTGCTGCATTAGACCATAAGACCATAAAACATAGGAGCAGAATTAGGCCATCTGGACCATTGAGTCTGCTCTGCCATTCAATCATGGCTGGTCCTTTTTTCCTACTTCGTCCTCTACTCCAGTTCCTAGCCTTCTCCCTGTAACCTTTGATGCCAAGTCCAATCAAGAACCTATCCATCTGTGCCTTAAATACACCCAATGACCTGGCCTCCACAGATGCCTGTGGCAACAAATTCCACAAATTCACCACCCTTTGGCTAAAGAAATTTGTTTGCATCTCAGTTTTGACAGGGCACCCTCTATCCTGAGGATGTGCCCTCTTGTCCAAGACTGTCCCACCATGGGAAACATCCTTTTCACATCTACTATGTCTAAGCCTTTCAACATTCAGAAGGTTTCAGTGAGATCACCCCTCATCCTTCTGAATTCCAACAAGTTCAGACCAAGAGCCAACAAACATTCCTCATATGATAACCCTTCCATTCCTGGAATCATCCTTGTGAACCTCTTCTGGACCCTCTCCAATGCCAGCACATCTTTTCTAAGATGAGGGGCCCAAAACTGTTCACAATACTCAAGGTGAGGCCTCAGCAGTGCATTATAAAGCCTCAGCATCACATCCTTGCTCTTGTATTCTAGACCTCTTGAAATAAATGCTAACATAGCATTTACCTTCCTCACCACCAATTTAAGCTGCATGTTAACCTCCAGGAAGTTCTGCACAAGGACTCCCAAGACCCTTTGCATCTCAGATTTTTCAATTTTCTCCACATTTAGAAAATAGTCCACACATTTATTTCTACTACTAAAGTGCATGACCATGCATTTTCGATCATTGTATTTCATTTCCCACTTTCTTGTCCATTCTCCTAATCTGTCTAATTCCTTCTGCATCCTACCTGTTTCCTCAACACTACCTGTCCCTCCACTAATCTTTGTTTCATCTGCAAACTTGACACCAAAACCATCAATTCTATCATCTATATCATTTATATTCAGCATAAAAAGAAGTGGTCCCAACACCAACCCCTGCAGAACACCACTAGTCACTGACAGCCAAACAGAAAGGAATGCTTTTATTCCCATTTGCTGCCTCCTACTATTCAGTCAATGCTCGAACCATGTTAGTAACTTTCCTGTAATACCATGGGGTCTTAACTTGGTAAGCAGCCTCATGTGTGGCACCTTGTCAAAGGCCTTCTGAAAGTCCAAATATACAACATCCACTGCATCCTCTTTATCTATCCTACTTGTAATCTCCTCAAAGAATTCCGACAGGTTCATCAGACAGGATTTTCCCTGAAGGAAGCCATCTTGTGCCATGTCACCAAGTACTCCATCACCTCATCCTTAACATTTGATTCTAACATCTTCTCAACCACTGAGGTCTGGTCTATAATTTCATTTCTGCTGCCTTTCTCTTTTCTTAATGAGTAGAGTAACATTTGCAATTTTCCAATCCTCTGGCATCGTGCCAGAGCTCAATGACTTTTGAAAGATCATTTCTAATGCTACCTCTTTCAGAACCCTAGGGTTCCTCTGCAGTTCTTCTGGTCTGGGTGACTTATGTACCTTTAGGTCTTTCAGCTTTTTGAGCACCTTCTCCCTTGTAACAGTAACTGCACTCACTTCCCTTCCTTCACACACTACAACATCAGGCATACTACTAGTGTCTTCTGGCAACCCAGGCCTGTACCAGAAAGCCAGGTATGATTTGCAGGAGGCTATTTCAAGGGCAAAGGGACAATTTCGAACGAGGTTGGAGGCGACATCAGATGCACGGCAACTTAGGCAGGGTTTGCAAGACATTACTTCCTACAAAGCGAAACCCAATAGAATGAATGGCAGCGATGCTTCACTACCAGAGGAACTCAAAGCCTTCTATGCACACTTGGAAAGGGGGAACACAACTACAGCTGTGAAGATCCCTGCTGCACCTGATGACCTTGTGATCTCTGTCTCAGAGCCCAATGTTAGGCTGTCTTTAAAGAGAGTGAACCCTCACAAGGCAGAAGGTCCCAATGGAGTAACTGGTAAGGCTCTGAAAACCTATGCCAACCAACGAGCGGAAGTATTCAAGGACATTTTCAACCTTTCACTGCTACGGACAGAAGTTCCCACTTGCTTCAAAAAGGCAACAATTATACCAGTGCCAAAGAAGAATGATGTGAGCTGCCTTAATGACTATCACCTGGTAGCACTCACATCAACAGTGATGAAATGCTTTGAGAGGTTGGTTATGACCAGACTGAACTCCTGCCTCACCAAGGACCTGGACCCATTGCAATTTGCCTATTTCCACAATAGGTCGATGGCAGACGCAATCTCCATGGCTCTTCACACAGCTTTAGCCCACCTAGACAACACAAACACCGACGTCAAGAAGCTTCAAAGTTACTTGTGAATGCAGCAGGCCAGGCAACATCTCTAGGAAGAGGTACAGTTGAAGTTTCGGGCCAAGACCCTTCGTCAGGACGTTTGATGTGTGTTGCTTGAATTTCCAGCATCTGCAGAATTCCTCGTGTTTGCGTCAGGATGCTCTTCATCTACTATAGCTCAGCATTTAATACCATCATTCCTACAATCCTAATTGAGAAGTTGTAGAACCTGGGCCTCTGTACTTCCCTCTGTAATTGGATCCCTGACTTCCTAACCAGAAGATCACAGTCTGTGCAGACTGATGATAACATATCCTCTTCCCTGATGATCAACACTGGCGCACCTCAGGGGTGTGTGCTTAGCCCACTGCTCTACTCTCTGTATACACATGACTGTGTGGCTAGGCGAAATAGTTGAACGTGGACTTCAGGAAAGGTAAGACAAAGGAACACATACCAATCCTCATAGAGAGATCAGAAGTGAGAAAGTGAGCAGCTTCAAGTTCCTGGGTGTCAAGATCTCTGAGGATCTAACCTGGTCCCAACGTATTGATGTACTCATAAAGAAGACAAGACAGCGGCTATACTTTATTAGGAATTTGAAGCGATTTGGCATGTCAACAAATACACTCAAAAACTTCTATATTTGTACCATGGAGAGCATTCTGACATAGAAACATAGAAACATAGAAAATAGGTGCAGGAGAAGGCCATTCAGCCCTTCGAGCCTGCACTGCCATTCAGTATGATCATGGCTGATCATTCAACTCAGAACCCTGCACCTGCTTTCTCTCCATACCCCCTGATCCCTTTAGCCACAAGGGCCATATCTAACTCCCTCTTAAATATAGCCAATGGACTGGCCTCAACTGTTTCCTGTGGCAGAGAATTCCACAGATTCACCACTCTCTGTGTGAGTTTTTCCTCATCTCAGTCCTAAAAGGCTTCTCCCTTATTCTTACACTGTGACCTCTCATTCTGGACTTCCGCAACGTCAGGAACAATCTTCCTGCATCTAGCCTGTCCAATCCCTTTAGGATTTTATACGTTTCAATAAGATCCCCCCTCAATCTTCTAAATTCCAGCGAGTATAAGCCTAGTCGATCCAATCTTTCATCATATGAAAGTCCTGCCATCCCAGGCGTCAATCTGGTGAACCTTCTCTGTACTCCCTCTATGGCAAGAATGTCTTTCCTCAGATTAGGGGACCAAAGCTGCACACCATACTCCAGGTGTGGTCTCACCAAGGCCTTGTACAACTGCAGTAGTACCTCCCTGCGCCTGTACTCGAATCCTCTTGCTATGAATGCCAGCATACCATTCGCCTTTTTCACCGCCTGCTGTACCTGCATGCCCACTTTCAATGACTGGTGTACAATGACACCCAAGTCTCGTTGCACCTCCCCTTTTCCTAATTGGCCACCATTCAGATAATAATCTGTTTTCCTGTTCTTGCCACCAAAGTGGATATCGTCACACTTATTCACAGTAAATTGCATCTGCCATGAATTTGCCCACTCACCCAACCTATCCAAGTCACCCTGCATCCTCTTAGCATCCTCCTCACAGCTAACACTGCCACCCAGCTTCGTATCATCCGCAAACTTGGAGATGCTGCATTTAATCCCCTCGTCTAAGTCATTAATATATATTGTAAGCAACTGGGGTCCCAGCACTGAGCCTTGCGGTACCCCACTAGTCACTGCCTGCCATTCTGAAAAGGTTCTGTTTATTCCCACTCTTTGCTTCCAGTCTGCCAACCAATTCTCTATCCACATCAATACCATACCCCCAATACCGTGTGCTTTAAGTTTGCACACTAATCTTCTGTGTGGGACCTTGTCAAAAGCCTTTTGAAAATCCAGATATACCACATCAACTGGTTCTCCCCATCCACTCTACTAGTTACATCCTCAAAAAATCCTATGAGATTCGTCAGACATGATTTTCCTTTCACAAATCCATACTGACTTTGTCCGATGATTTCACCGCTTTCCAAATGTGCTGTTATCACATCTTTGATAACTGACTCTAGCATTTTCCCCACCACCGATGTCAGGCTAACCGGTCTATAATTCCCCGGTTTCTCTCTCCCTCCTTTTTTAAAAAGTGGGGTTACATTAGCCACCCTCCAGTCCTCAGGAACTAATCCAGAACCTAAAGAGTTTTGAAAAATTATCACTGATGCAACCACTATTTCTTGGGCTACTTCCTTAAGCACTCTGGGATGCAAACCTTCTGGCCCTGGGGATTTATCTGCCTTTAATCCCTTCAAGTTACCTAACACCACTTCCATTCTAACATGTATTTCCCTCAGTTCCTCCATCTCACTAGACCATTGGTCCCCTACTATTTCCGGAAGATTATTTATGTCCTCCTTAGTGAAGACAGAACCAAAGTAGTTATTCAATTGATCTGCCATGTCCTTGTTCCCCATGATCAATTCACCTGTTTCTGTCTGTAGGGAACCTACATTTGTCTTAATCAATCTTTTTCTTTTCACATATCTATAAAAGCTTTTACAGTCAGTTTTCATGTTCCCTGCCAGCTTTCTCTCATAATCTTTTTTCCCTTTCCTAATTAAGCCCTTTGTCTTCCTCTGCTGGACTCTGAATTTCTCCCAGACCCCAGGTGTGCTGCTTTTTCTGACTATTTTGTATGTTTTTTCTTTGGAATTGATACTATCCATAATTTCTCTTGTCAGCCACGGGTGCACTACCTTCCCTGGTTTATTCTTTTGCCAAACTGGGATGAACAAGTTCATCCATGCGATCTTTAAATGCTTGCCATTGCATATCCACCGACAACCCTTTAAATATCATTTGCCAGTCTATCTTAGCTAATTCACATCTCATACCGTCAAAGTTACCCTTCTTTAAGTTCAGAACCTTTGTTTCTGAATTAACTATATCACTCTCCATCGTAATGAAGAATTCCACCATATTATGGGCACTCTTACCCAAGGGGCCTCGCACGACAAGATTGCTAACTAACCCTTCCTCATTGCTCAATACCCAGTCTAGAATGGCCTGCTCTCTAGTTGGTTCCTCGACATGTTGGTTCAGAAAACCATCCCACATA
>NW_027274436.1:59719-103313 GCF_030028105.1 Mobula birostris
TGAAATAATTTATTCAATATATGCAATTGATTTACTTGTTTATTTATTATTATATTTTATTTTTTTTTTTTCTCTCTCTCTGCTAGATTATGTATTGATGTGAACTGCTGCTGCTGCTGAGTTAACAAATTTCCTGTCACATGCTGGTGTTAATAAACCTGATTCTGATTCTGATTGGAATCATACTGTTTCTACCCTCACTGGCACATGACACAGGTATCAATCCAGAAATTACTACCCAGGAAGTTCTGCTTCTCAGCTTTCTACCTAACTCTTTCCAAGACACTTTACTGGGTTGTCCTCAATGGATGGAATGACTTCTCCCTGTACTTGAAGACAGAACTTGCTGGTAACCTTGTCCTTATTCTGTATCAGCTCATGGTGCACACAGCAAAAGTAACTAGCAGCTTGCTGGGCAAACGTAAAGGAAGTGCAAATTGGATGGGGCTTCAAAGTTCAAAGCCCAAAGTAAATTTATTATCAATATACATATATCTCATCATATGCTGCCTGGAAATTCATTTTCTTGCGGGCATTCATATTATGTACACAGAAACACAATGAAAAACCACACAACAAATACGGACAAACAATGCATGAAAGACATCAGACTGTGCTATTACAAAAAAGAGAAAACGTAATTGTAATAATAAATAAATAAGCATTAAATATTGAGAACATGAGATGAAGAGTCCTTGAAAGTGAAACTGTGGGTTGTGGAATCAGTTCAATGTTGAGGTGAGTGAAGTTTCCCTCAGGTTTAGCAGCCTGATGGTTGAGGGGTGATTACTGTTCCTGAAGCTGGTGGTGTGGGACCTGAGGCTCCTGTACCTCCTTCCTGATGGCAGCAGCAAGAAAAGAGCATGAGCTGTGTGGTGAGGTTCCTTGACGACAGATAGTGCTTTCCAGTGACAGTGCTCCGTGTAGATGCACTTAGTGGTGGGGAGGGTTTTGTCTGTGTCTACCTTGAGTCTTGTTCTACATCCTCCTCAGAGTGGATGGACTCTTTAAGGACAAATCCTTCCAGAGCGAGCAAACCCCTGAGACCCAATAAAGTCCTTCCATCCTAACAGAGCAACCCAACTTTACTGATAACTCTGTCCCTTCCATTTTTGCAGAATCCCTCATGTTTATAATTAGTGAAATTAATCTTTATTGTAATCACTTTACTCACACCTTTTTATTTTCTTCCAGATTCATCTCTTTGCCCATAGATCCCAGTTCCTTAATCACCAGAGTGCATATTGATCAGGCGTGCAATGGATCTGAATTGATTAAAATTGACAAACAGGTCAATAGGAAAAACCTGTCAAGTCAAAAACACACCTTTAGCAAGGGATTCTGCCAATGCTGGAAATCCAAAGCAGCAGACACAAATTGCTGGAGGAACTCAGCAGGTCAGGCAGCATCTATGGAAATGAATAAGCAGTCAGCATCTCCAGGCCTTCATCAGGACTAGAAAGGAAAGGGGAAGGTGGGGGAGGAGAAGGAAGTCTAGCTAGAAGGTGATAGATGAAGCCAGATGGCTGGGAAAGATAAAGGGCTGGAGAAGAAGGAATCTTATAGGAGAAGAGGGTGGACCATAGGAGAAAGGGAAGGAGATGGGACCCAGAAGAAGGTGATGGGCAGATGAGGAGAATAGGCAAGGGACCAGAGTGGGGAATAGAAGAAGAGGGAAGTGGACAGGAAAATAATAACTGAAAGTTGGAGGAGTTGGAGTTGGAGAAATCGATATTCATGCCATCAGGTTGGAGGCTAACTAGATGTGGTGTTGCTCCTCCACCCAGAGAGTGGTCTCATCATGGCAGAAGAGGAAGTCATAGACCACCATTAATGTTCTGGTGTCTTTATCTCATGGTCAGTGAAAATTTGCTCTTCTCCCTGCTGTCCAGCTTCTCTTTTCATTTTCCCATTCTCTTTCTCTCCTCTTTTGGCAACTTTTTCCCCTCCATGCATCTTCCCCCCTCTGGTCCCACCAACTTTCTGTCCCACTCCACCTGGTTCAGAATCGGAATCGGAATCGGAATCTGAATCGGGCTAATTATCACTGCCTTATATACCATGGAATTTGTTGTTTTGTGGTAACAATGCAGTGTAAAAGTCTAATATTACAAAACTAAATAAATTGTGCAAAATTAAGGAATATTGGGATTGAAATTGTTTTATTATTGTCACATGTACCAGGATACAATGAGAAGCTGGTCTTGCAAGTTGTTCATACAGATCAGATCATTACACTGTACTTTCAGATAGAACAAGGTAAAACAGTAACAATGCAGAATAAAGTATAAAAACTACTGAAAAAGTGTAGTACAAGGAAAGTACCGTGCAGGTAAATGATAAAGTGCAAGACCATAATGAAATAGATGTGAGGCCAAGAATCCACCTTATCATACAGGATGTCCATTCAAGAGTCTGATAACAGTGGGATTGAACATAAGAAATAGGAGCAGGAGTAGGCCATTCGGCCCATCGAGCCTGCCCCGCCATTCAATAAGATTATGGCTGATCTGGCCATGGACTCACCTCCACCTACCTGCCTTTTCCCCATAACATTTAATTCCCATACTATGAAAAAATCTATCCAATCTTGTCTTAAATATATTTACTGAGGTGGCTTCCACTGCTTCATTAGACAGAGAATTCCACAGATTCACCACTCTCTGGGAAAAGCAGTTCCTCCTCATCTCTGTCCTAAATCTACTCCCCCAAATCTTGAGGCTATGTCACCTTGTTCTAGTCTCACCTATCAGTGGAAACAACTTTCCTGCCTCCACCTTATCTATCCCTTTCATAATTTAATATGTTTCTATAAGATCTTCTCTCATTCTTCTGAATTCCAGTGAGTACAGTCCCAGGTGACTCAATTTCTCCTCATAGGCTAACCCCCTCATCTCTGGAATCAACCAGGTGAACCTCCTCTGTACTGCCTCCAAAGCCAGTATATCCTTCCTCAATATGGAGACCAGAACCGCACACAGTACTCCAGGTGTGGCCTCACCAGTACCCTGTACAATTGCAGCATAACCTCCCTGCTCTTGAATTTAATCCCTCTAGCAATGAAGGCCAACATTCCATTTGCCTTCTTGATAGCCGGCTGCACCTGCAAACCAACCTTTTGTGATTCATGCACAAGCATTCCCAACTCCCTCTGCACAGCAGCATGCTGAAATTTTTTACCATTTAAATAATAATCTGCTCTTTCATTTTTCTTCCAAAGTGGATGACCTCGGATTTTCCAATACTGTACTCCATCTGCCAGACCCTTGCCCACTCACTTAACCTGCCTATATCTCTCAGCAGGCTCTCCGTATCTCCTGCACAATTTGCTTTTCCACTCAATTTAGTATCATCAGCAAATGTAGATACACTACACTCGGTCCGCTCTTCCAGATCATTAATGTATATCGTGAACAGCTGCGGACCCAGTACTGACCCCAGCGACACACCTCTCACCACTGATTGCCAACCAGAATAATACCCATGTATCTCAACTCTCTGCTTTCTATTAGTTAACCAATCCCCTATCCATGCTAATATATCACCCCCAACTCTATGCATCCTTATCTTATGAATAAGTCTTTTATGCAGCACGGTATCAAATGCCTTCTAGAAATCCAAGTAAATAATGTCCATCTGTTCCCCTCTATCCACTGTGCTCATTATATCTTCAAAGAACTCCAGTAAGTTTGTCAAACAGGACCAGCCTTTGCTGAATCCATGCTGCATTTGCCTGATGGATCCATTTCTTTCCAGATGCCTTGCTATTTCTTCTTTAATGATAGCTTCAAGCATTTTCCCAACTACAGCTGTTAAACTAACTGATGTGTAGTTACCTCCCTTTTGCCTACATCCTTTTTATGAACAGTGGTGTGACATTCACCATCTTCAAGTCTGCCAGAACCTGCCCAGCATCCAGAGAATTTTGGTAAATTATCACCAAAGCCTCAACTATAACCTCTACCATTTCGTTCAATACCCTGGGATGCATTCCATCAGGACCAGGGGACTTGTCTACCTCCAGGCCCACGATTCTCAGCACTACCTCTTTAGTGAGGACTGTTGTACCGAGGTCCTCACCTCCCATCACATCAATAACATCTCGCTTTGGCATGTTAGGCATGTCCTCCACCATTAAAACTGACACAAAATAGTTATTCAAAGCCTTGGTCTTTTCCTCATTACCAAATATCAATTCCCCCTTCTTGTCTTCCAAGGGACCTACATTCACTTTGGCCACCCTTTTCAGCTTTAAGCTGTCCTTGAGCCTGGTGGTAAATTTATTCTCAAGTACATATATGTCACCATATACAACCCTGAGAATCATTTTCTTGTGGGCATTCACAGTAGAACAAGGAACTAGAATAGAATCAATGAATGACCATAAACAGAGACTGACAACCCTTGGCAAAAGACAAACTGCGCAAATGCAAAACAAAACTAATAACAAACAAATAAATAAATAGATAGACGAATGAATAAATAAATACTGAATGTGAGCCTGTAGATTGTGGGATCCATGAACACTAACCTCACTGTATTTTTCCTCTCTTTCTGCACTAGTTATTTAATTTAATTTTTATACACTTTTTGTAGTAATTTATAGTTTTTTATTATATATTGCACCGTACTGCTGCTCCATAACAGCACATTTCATGACATGCCAGTGATATTAAACCTGTTTTGGATTCTGCCCTGTGGTGCCAGAATCTCTGCCTGAAGCAATGGTCTCTCCACCCTGCCAATCCCTGAGTACTTTGTCTACACTCTAAAGCAGACCTCGCTCCACTCTGCCCTAACAGCAGTAATGTAAAATGGGGACACCCCTTTTTCCCTTACTAGGCAGAGAGAGAGCCTCTGGTGTGTCAAATACTGGGTGAACGAGTAGTCTTTGGGGTACTGCAAGTCTGTGTCTTTATTGACACTTTGCTACATGCTTGAGTGCTCGATGGGGAGTGGTGATGCTTTTTTGCTGGTGGGGGAGGGGGGATATTGCTTTGCTTCTGCTTATGCATGAGGGTGTTGGGGTTCTAACATTTAAGTGTCATTCATTCTTTGGGGCACTCCTCTGTTTTTGTGGATGTTTGCGAAGAAGAAAAATTTCAGGATGTAAATTGAATATATTTCTCTGACATTAAATGTACTTACCTATGTAGTCAGCCCAAGCTGAGGCCAAAGCTATTCTATCATCCATCATCCGTTAATTTGTGCAGATGAGGCACATCAGCTGTGTTGGCAGCTCACCTCGGAGAAAGAAAAGCTCTGCTTCCTTGCGGCTACACCCACTTGTGGGGAAGGCTTTGGAAGGAAAATTCCGGAGCTGGAGGCCTTAAAGCAGTTCAACGCTGACTGGCAACTCTTGTGATGCCACTGGTGTCAAACTGTATCGGTCTCTGCCGTTCCTTTGGATTCATCAGCTGCGTGGAGAGGGGGAGCCTGCTACACGGGTAACAGCATGCTCTCCGAATCGTACCTGAGGTAGGATGCAGCATTCATGGTTGACACTGACCATCGGAGGCCTCGGTCATCCACGAATGCCTTGACCAAGTAGGCAGCACTCTAAAAATAAAATGAACAGTAACATTCTTTTAAATGCATTAAACACTTTGGCATAGTGTCTAAACTATCGATCCTGAGAAGCCTTATCTGTTGGGATCTGCTCTAAACACCCACATTAATTATACCGGAAGAATAAGATGCATATTTCAACAGAACATTGTTAAATTTATCTGAAAGAAGCTGCCTCTGAAAAATCAAGGGAACAACCAGATTTCAAATTCTGGATGGTGGCTTGAATGACGATTCATCTTGAGCCCGCTCGGTGAGGGATTTGACAAAGTAATGCTCACTGTGAAAATAGATCCTTCAAGGCAGAGCCAATTAATTTTTCTGTACCAATGCCCTGAGTTTTAAAACTAACAAGTTTCATTAGCAAAATGATTGCTGTGAAGATTTATTTACCTATTACTGACTGATACATATTTAAATGTGTATGGTTTGCCCTGGCTTTGATGGAGATCTCTGAGGATCATCACTTTGTAGTGGTGAGTTTGTGGCTTCTGAGTTCCAGAGATCCTGACAGCGATGCCTTCTGGTGCTTAGCTCCTGGTAGGGTCACCTATGGTGGTAAAGTCAAGGGGGAAGTTGCAGACAAAGAGCGATTCAGTCAAGTCCTCAACGGTGGAGCTGGAGGAAGATGATGACACATCGCAATGACAGTGAAGGTGGAGGAAGACGGCAGCAGTGAAGTGTCCACAGTCATCTTGTGTTCCATGTCACTGGACCCTGACCCCGATCTGTCAAGGATCGTGTGGTGGCTGTCCGTGAATCCTGAAGAATAGTCATGGCTGTTTATTCCTCATTATAGATGCTGAGCTCCCGCAGCATTCTGTGTGTGTTGCTCTGGATTTCCAGCATTGTGCAGAAGCTCCTGTGTTTTACCTTGTTTAGGTTCTTCCTTGAAGGTTCTTTGAAAAGGGATGTGATTGCGCAATGATTAAATCACTGGATTAGTAGCTGCAAGTCTGAACCTTTGGTCCAGGGGCAACAAGTTCACATCTCACCATGACAGCTGGGGAACTCAAGCTGAAATAATCCCGATTCTGTTAATAGGAAATAGAACATAGCTGGAAAATTACCACACAGCACAGGCTATTTCACCCACAAATTTGTGCCAACCTTTTAACCTACTCTAAGATCAATCTAACCCTCCTCTCCCACGTAGCCCTACATTTTTCTATCATCCACATGCCTATCTAAAAGTTTCTTAAATGCCTCTAATATATCTGACTCTACCACCACCCTTCATTGTGTAAAAAAACTTCTGTTTGACATACCCCCCCCCTCATACTTTCCTCCAATCACCAATGCCTCCTCATTTCTATCCTGGGAAAAGGCCTCTGGCTGTCCACTCGATCTTTGCCTCTTGAATAAAAGACAGGACAAAGTGACCTCCTCCTGCTCCTACTTTATTTTGATTGTGACAAGGAAGACGCACCAATCATAGAAATTATCCTTGAGTGATGAGAATAAAAATTTCATCCAACAAAATGTGCAGTGGTTTACTGCATAGATTGGTTTCCATTTTCTTACTGCAGAATTAGTGATGCACAGCCAGCACTGAAACAGAAGTGTGCAAATTCCCTGGCACATTTTCCTACGGTAGCCGGCCAGTTCTCCTCTGGGAACGAGGGCGAGTGCAGCTCAACTAACTGCCAGCTACGTGCCAAGTAAAACACCAACTTCTGGATCCCTTGGTGCCTGACTTCTCATTTTATTAAGTCATTCTTATCTTGGCAGCTGGAATATGTTATGGCCTGGAGTTGTGGCTTGAATTTCAAGTGATAAATCCCCACTCAGGTGAAGGAGAATTCATTAAACCAAGGGATACGGGTTAACAAGGGCATAAAAGATCTAAAAAAAAACTCTAAGGTACATCTCTTCCAGTAATAACATTTCAAATGCAGTGGGGCTATTTTAAACTGGTTCAGATTGCACTTACAGTTATCTCCCCCGTACGGTAGTGTAGCAGCAAGGGTCACACTATTACAGTGCCAGTGATTGGACTTCAATCCCTCCTGCTGTTTGTAAGGAGTTTGCACAGTACCATGCAAATGATTTCGGCACATACGTATAGCAGAGTGCCTAAGACATTTGCACTGTACTCTAGTAACTTTGCATATTGCTCTGTACTGCTGCTACTGCTGCAAAAAAAATCATTGCATAGTTAAGTGGTGATAAATCTGATATGGGTCTCTATTGTGGACTGAGAGTGGGACTACGGCAGGGGGAGGGGAGGGAGTGGGAAACACCAGAGAGACATTCTGTAATGATCACTAAACCAATTGTTTGGAATCAAATGACCTTGCCTGGTGTCTCAGGGCTGGGGGTGTCTGCACCCGCACCACCCCCTACCCCGACCGCTGGCACTCCTTCTCTGCCACCTGTCTCACAGTGCTCCATCCTTCGCTCCCAACAGATTTACAAATTCACTCTCCACTCCACATTGACAAATACAGTACAGTAGTGTGCAAAGGTCTGAGGCATCCTAGCTATATAAATTACAGTCCTCTACATTCTCCCCATGGGTTTCTTCAGGGTGCTCTGGTTCCAAAGACATGCTGGTTAATTGGTCTTGTGGGTGTAACTGGGTGTGCAGGCTTGCTGGTTTAGTTGATTCATTGGTCACGTGGGTGTAACTGGGCATGCAGGCTTGTTGGGCCAAAGGGCTCGGTAACCTAACATGTCTCTAAGTCAAAATGCAGAAGTATTACCTGAGCAGGATTGAACACCCAGAAGAGTTGCAGCATGAGATCAGGGCTGTGAGCTTTTCCCAATCAGGGGTAGCTTCTCTTTCAAAAGGAGGATTTGAAAAAGTCCAGCAAAAAGGAATTTATTGTCAACTAGTGCATGTATTCACAGGTGCAATGAAAAACTTACTTTATTTTATAGTACTTAAGCATATGAAAATAAACCTAACTTTGACTATGAACACATGTATCACCATGTCACCAAAGATGAACTTGAAGCCAGTGTTCCCACTTGTGAGGACACTCAAATGCTGTTACTGTAAGGAGTCACTCAGACATTACAAAACAGAGGATAGATGAGAAAACTTGCACTAAGACCATAAGACATATGAGCAGAATTAGGCCATTCCAACTGCTCCGCCATTCGTTCAATTATGGCTGATCCTTTTTTCCCCTCCTCAACCCCAGTTCCTTCTTCCTGTAACCTTTTACACAATGTCCAATCAAGAACCTATCAAGCTCTGCCTTAAATACACCCAACAACTTGGCCTCCATAGCTGCCTGTGGTAATAAATTCCACAAATTCACCACTCTCTGGCTAAAGAAATTTCTTCGCATCTCTGTCTTAAATAGATGCCCCTCTATCCTGAGGCTGTCCCCTCTTGTTCTAGACTCCCCCACCATGGGAAACATCCTTTCCACATCCACCCTGTCTGGCCCTTTCAATATTCAAAATATTTCTATGAGATCCCCCTCATCCTTCTAAATTCCAGTGAGTACAGATCCAGGGTTAACAAATGTTCCTTGCTGATAACCCTTTCATTCCCGGAATCACCTTTGTGAACATCCTCTGAACCACCTCCAATGCCAGTGCATCTTTTCTTAGAAGAGGAGCCCAAAACTGCTCATAATACTCAAGATGAGGCCTCTCCCTATAAAGCCTCAGCATCACATCCCTGCTCTTGTATTCTAGACCTCTTGAAATGAATGCTAACATGGCATTTGCCTTCCCCACCACCAACTCAACCTGCAAGTTAACCTTTAGAGTGTTCTACACAAGGACTCCCAAGTCCCTCTGCATCTCAGATTCCTGGATTTTCTCCCTGTTTTGAAAATAGTCTCCACATTTATTTTCACTACCAAAGTTCAGTTTCCAGTATTTTATTTCATTTGCCAATCTCTTACCTATTTTCTTAATCTGTCGAAGTCCTCCTGCAGCCTACTTATTTCCTCAACGCTACCTGCGCCTCCACCAATCTTCATATCATCTGCAAACTTGGCAACAAAGCCATCTATTCCATCATCTAGATCATTTATATACAGCATAAAAAGAAATGGTCCCAACACCAATCCCTGTGGAACACCACTAGTCACTGGCAGCCAACCAGAAAAGGATCTTTTTATTCCCACTCTCTGTCTCCTACCGATCAGCCAATGCTCGAACTATGCCAGTAATTTTCCTGTAATACCATGGGCTCTTAACTTGGTAAGCAGCCTCATATGTGGAACCTTGTCAAAGGTCTTCTGAAAGTCCAAATATACAGCATCCACTACATCTCCTTTATCTATCCTACTCGTAATGTCCTCAAAGAATTCCAACAGGTTGGTCAGGCAAGATTTTCCCGTAAGGAAGCCTTGCTGACTTTGTACTATCTTGTCCTGAATCACTAAGTTCTCCAAATCTCATCCTCAACAATTGACTCCAATGTCTTCCCAACCTCTGAGGTCAGGCTAACTGATCCATAATTTCCTTTCTGCTGCCTTCTTCCTTTCTTAAAGAGTGGAGTGACATTTGCAATTTTCCAGTCCTCTGGCACGATGCAAAAGTCGAATAATTTTTGAAAGATTATTGCTAATGCATCCACAATCTCTACTGCTGCCTCTTTCAGAATCCTAGGGTGCAGTTCATCCGGTTTGGGTGACTTATGTACCCTTAGGTCTTTCAGTTTTTTGAGCACCTTCTCCCTTGTAATAGTAACTGCCTCACTTCTCTTCCCTCATACCATTCAACATCTGGCACACTGCTAGTGTCTTCCACAGTGAAGACTAATGCAAAACAGCTCTATTTCTATCTTTGATATCTCTATTTTTCCTTTTCAAGGTTCTTTTGAAGACCCTGACCTGAAGTTACACTCTGGCTTTGTTTTTTTGCAGGAAAGGGACCTGCTCACAGGGCCTCACGACCAGCCGCTGTTTGTCCGTGGGAGGGGGGTCTGGGGGGGCTTTGAGGTTCTAACATTTAACTGTCATTCATTCTTTGGGGCACTCTTTTGTTTTTGTGGATGTTTATGAAGAAAAAGAATTTTAGGACGTATATTGTAAACATTTCTCTGACTTCAAATGTACCTATTGAAACCTATTGAAAATACTCAGTTAGTTCATTTGCCATCTCCTTGCCCCCCAGAACTTTTTCTCCTACCTCATTTTCTAGTGGTCCTATATCCAATCTCATCTCTCTGTTATTTTTTACATACTTGAAAAAGCTTTTACTATCCACTTTGATATTGTTTGCTAGCTTGCTGTCATATTGCATCTTTTCCCTCCTTTTAGTTGTTCTCTGTAGGGTTTTAGAAGCTTACCAATCCTCTGTCTTCCCACTAATTTTTGCTTTGTTGTGTGCCTCCTCTTTTTCTTTTACATTAGCTTTGACTTCTCTCATGTACTATTTTGCCATTTGTGTATTTCTTTATTTTTGGAATACATCTATCCTGCATCATCCTCATTTTTCCCAGAAACACACGCCATTGCTGCTCTGCTGACATCCCTGCCAGCAGCTCCTTCCAATTTACTTTGGCCAACTCCTCTCTCATACCACTGTAATTTCCTTTACTCCACTGAAATACTGCTACATCAGACTTTACTTTCTCCCTATCAGATGTCAAATTGAACTCAGTCATATTGTGATCACTACCTCCTAAGGGTGCTTTTACATAACACCCAATATATAACTCCCAATCCAGAATAGCTGATCCCCAAGTAGGTTCAAAGACAAACTGCTCTAAAAAGCCATCTTGTGGGCAGTCAACAAACTCACTCTCTTGAGATCCATTTCCAACCTAGTTTTCCCAATTGACCTGCATTTTGAAATCTCCCGTGAGTATCATAACATTCCCCTTTTCTATTTCCGGTTGTATTCTGAGGTCCACATCCCAGCTGGGTCCTTCTACCTTTGCAGTTTCTTAAAAGATAATAAGACCATAAGACATAGGAGTAGAATTAGGCCATTAGGCCCATTGAGTCTGCTCTATTGAGCACAGTAAGTGCTGGAGGAGCTCAGCAGGTTGGACAGCATCTATAGAGGGGAATGAACGTCAACATTTCAGGCTGAGACTCCTCATCAGCACCAGAAGGGAAGGGGGAAGAAGCTAGAAAAAGAAGGTGGAGGGAAGGGGGAGTGTACAAGCTGGCAGACCATGTAAGGGGGAAGGTGGGTGGGTGGAGAATGGGGGGGATTGAAGTGAGAATCTTGGAGGTGATAGGTGGAAGGGGTAAAGGACTGAAGAAGAAGGAATCTGATAGATGAGGAAAGACGGCCTGTTCACAAAGTGGTGATAATCTGAAGCCCACTGCCTGGAGTGGTGGTTGAACAGAATCAACAAGGAGGCTGGATAGGTTCTGGATTGTAGGACACTTGTCATTGGTGGGGAATGGAACTGGTGTAATTCTTGCTCTGGCATCAGTTCAATGAACCAAATGACCCCCTTCTATGCTATAAGAACTCTATTGTTCAAGATTTTCCCTTCTCCTTCATCCTTATTGCTCTCCCTACCACTGTGCGCATTCACGTGGAGAGCTGCCGCAAGAAAGCAGCATCCATTATCAAAGACCACCCACCAACCAGGCCATGCTCTCTTCTTGCTACTACTATTGGGTAGGATGTACACCTCCAGGTTCAGGAACAGTTATCACTTACAACTTCCATCGGGCTTCGAAACTAGCTTAGATAACCTCACTCACCTCAACACTGAACTGATTCCACAATACACAGACTCACTTTCAAAGACTCTTTACAACTCATGTTCTCAGTATTATTTATTTATTCATTTATTTATTGATTAGAAATTTACTATGAACTTTGAATTCTACTGAGTTAGAAAGTTTTGCTCTATTATGATACAGTAATTTGCATATTATATGTTTCAAAATACCCAAAAGTCTTTAAATGGTTAATATTCTCTTCAATCAATTGAAGCCTCACAATGCAAAGTGAATGCTCATTACAAATCATATAAATTCAATTAAAGAACACCAAAAGGAAGCATACTCCAGGGTGATTGTATCAACATCATGGTCAACGATAAAATAGTTCAATTTAAACGGCGTACAGAGTAGCTGGAGACGACAATGCTTCATCTTAGTACACAGCAGCTCGGTAAGAATAAGAAAGTATAGAAGCAAGAGAAGGTAAGAAGAGGCCAAATTTTAGCTGAAGGAAGAGAGAGAAGAAAGAAAGAACGAATAAATAGAACATAAAACATAAAAGAGTACAACACAGGAATAGGACTTCAGCCTACAATGTTGTTGCGAACCAGCTAAAAAGCAAATCAAAAACACCCAAACACTAATCACTCCTACTTACACCATGTCCATATCCCTCCAGCTTCCT
Source organism: Mobula birostris (assembly GCF_030028105.1). NCBI lineage: Eukaryota > Metazoa > Chordata > Chondrichthyes > Myliobatiformes > Myliobatidae > Mobula > Mobula birostris. The sequence goes on from NW_027274436.1 coordinate 72,575, forward strand.
CACATCCATGTGCCTATCCAGATGTCATTAAAGTATTTAATGTATTTGCCTCTACCAGGTAGCGCATTCCAGGCATCCAACACTCTCTTAACAAAAAATTTCCTCTTCACATCCCCTTTGAACCTACACCCTCTCACCTTCAATGCATGCCTTCTGGTCTTAGGCATTTCTTCCCTGGGGAACAGGTACTCACTACCTACTCTATCTGTGCCTCTAATAATCATATAAAAGACTATAACATCTCAACAAATACAGTTTTTTTTATGTTCCACCTTTCCAAGACATCTTGACATTGACTTTCTATTGGGAGTATTCCCAACTGTCCATTGGAATCTAGTTAGAGGCGATGTGGTATGACATTTCTATGGGATTCTAAGGAACATACAGCTAGACTATCTGGTGAGTAGGGCACTATAAATGATTAAAGAGAAGCAAAGAATGGAGACATAAGCTCGGGAAATTGTAGTACACGGATGGCAAAAGAGAGGAGGAAGGAAAATAAGGAACTATAAAATAGAATGGGGAGCAATGTGCCAGATAGAGACATCCCTGCAGAGATACATTTCCAAGTTACTTCCTGCATCCCAAGTTACTCAAGCATCCCGTCAAAGATAATTCTCCAAATTACTCAGGCATCCTGACAGAGATACATCTCCAAGGTACTCCCAACAGCTCTACAGAGATAGATCTTCAAGTTACTCCTGGCATCCCTACAGAGATACATCTCCAAGCTACCTCCTGCATCACCAAGGTGATACATCTCCAAGTTACCTCCTGCATCCCTAAGGAGATACATCTCCAAGTTACCTCCTGCATCCCTAAGGAGATACATCTCCAAGTTACCTCCTGCATCCCTAAGGAGATACATCTCCAAGTTACCTCCTGCATCCCTAAGGAGATACATCTCCAAGCTACTCCCAACACCTCTACAGAGGTACATCTCCAAGTTACTCAGACATCTCTACAGAGATACATCTTCACGTTTCTCAGACATCCCTACAGAGACAGTACATCTTCGATACTTCCTGCATTCCTACAGAGATACATCTCCAAGTTACTCAGACATCCTAACAGCAATACATCTCGAAGTTAATTCCTGCATCCCTACAGAGATACATTTCCAAGTTTCTCGGATATCCCTACAGAGATACAATACATCTCCAAATTACTTCCTGTCATCCTAAAGAGATTCATCTCCAAGATATTTCCTGCATCCCTACAGAGATATTTCTCCAAGTTTGTTCCTGCATTTCTATAGAGATACATCTCAAAGTTATTTTCTACATTCCTACAGAAGTATACATCCAAGTTACTCGATGCATCCCTATGGAGATACATCTACTAGTTACTCCCTGCATCCCTAGAGAGATACCTCTGCAGGTTACTCAGACACCCCTACAGGGAAACATTTCCAAGTTACTCCTTCCATCCCTCCAGATATACATCTCCAAGTTTCTTAGATATCCCTACAGAGATGCAGTCTATCTCTGTTACTTCCTACATTCCTGCACAGATACCTCTCCAAGTTACTCAGACATCCCTGCAGAGATACAATACAGCTCCATTACTTCCTGTGTTCCTGCACAGATACCTCTCCAAGTTTCTCGGACATACCTACGGAGAAACAGTACATCTTCATTATCTCCTGCACCCCTGAAGAGATACATCTCCAAGTTACTTCCTTCATTCCCACAGAGATACATCTCTAAGTTACTCCATACATCCCGACAGAGATACGTCTCAACATTTCTCTGACATACCTAAAGAGATACAGTTCATGTCCTGCATTCTTACAGAGATGCATTTCCAAGTTGCTTAGAGAATGGGAACGGATGCGATGGGAGGTGAGGACTTCGATACAATAGCTATCACTAAAGAGGTAGTGCTGAGCAAACTTGTGAGCCTGAAGATAGATAAGTCCCCTGGTTCTGATGGAATGCATCCCAGGGTACTGAAGGAAATGGCAGAAATTATACTAGAGGCTTTGGTAATAATTTACCAAAATCCTCTGGACTCTAGCAGCTCCCAGCAAATTGGAAGATGGCAAATGCGAAAAAGGATATAGGCAAAAGCCAGGTATCTATAGTCCAGTTAGTTTAACTTCTGCAGTTGGGAAAATGCTTGAAGCTATCATTAAAGAAGAAATAGTGAGGTATCTGGAAAGAAATGGATCCACCAGGCAGACACATTATGGATTCAGCAAAGGCAGGTCCATTTTGACAAACTTACTAGAGCTCTTTGAGGATATAATGAGCGCAGTGGATAGAGGGGAACAGATGGACATTATTAACTTGGATTTCCAGAAGGCATTTGATAAGGTGCCACATAAAAGACTTCATCCAAAAGATAGGCATAAGTTGGGGGTGATGTATTAGCATGGATAGAGGATTGGTCAACTGATACAAAGCAGAGAGTTGGTGCTGGGCTCTCAACTGTTCATGATATACATTAACAATCTGGAAGAGGGGACCGAGTGTAATGTATCTAAGTTTGCTGATGATACTAAATTGAGAAGATATGGAGAGTCTGCAGAGAAGTATAAATAGGTTAAGTGATAGAGCAAGGGTCTGGCAGATGGAGTACAACACTGGTAAATGCGAGGTCATCCATTTTGGAAGGAAAAATGGTAGAGCAGATTATTATTTAAAAGGTAAAAATTGCAGCATTCTGCTATGCAGAGTGACTTGGGAATGCTTGTGCTTGAATCACAAAAGGTTGGTTTGCAGGTGCAGCAGGCTTTCAAGAAGGCAGATGGAATGTTGGCCTTCATTGCTCGAGAGATTGAATTTAAGAGCAGTGAGGCTATGCCACAGTACAGGGTACTGGTGAGGCTGCACCTGGAGTACTGTGTGCAGTTCTGATCTCCTTCCCTGAGAAAGGATATACTGGCTTTGGAGGCGGTGCAGAGGAGGTTCACCAGGTTGATTCCAGAGGTGACGGGTTTAGACTATGAGGAGAGATTGAGTCACCTGGGACTGCACTCGCTGGAATTCAGATGAATGAGAGGAGATCTTATAGAAACGTATATAATTATGAAAGGGATAGTTAAAATAGAGGCGGGAAAGTTGTTTCCACTGGTAGGTGAGACTAGAACTAGGGGACATACCTGAAGATTCAGGGGAGTAGATTTAAGATGGAAAGAGGAGGAACTGCTTTTCCAAGAGAGTGGTGGATTTGTGGAATTCTCTGTCTAATGAAGTAGTGGAGGCTACCTCAGTAAATACATTTAAGACAAGGTTGGATAGATTTTTGCATAGTAGGGGAATTAAAGGTTATGGGGAAAAGGCAGGTAGGTGGAGATGAGTCCATGTGCCAGATCAGCATTAATCTGCCGAAGGGTTTCAGCCCAAAACGTCAACTGTACTTTTTTCCATAGATGTTGCCTGGCCTGCTGAGTTCCTCCAGTATTTTGTGTGTGTTGCATGGATTTCCAGCATCTGCAGATTTTCTCTTGTTTGTGTTTTTAGCACTGACCTTATTGAATGGTGGGGCAGGCTCGATGGGCCGGATGGCCTACTCCTGCTCCTATTTCGTATGTTCTTATGTTCTTACTTCCTGCATTCCTGATGAGATACATCTCCAAGTTACTTACTTCTTCTCTACAGAGGTACCATTTCCAAGTTACTCACTACATCCCTACGGAGAAACGTCTCCAAGGTAATTGGACACCCCTGCATAGATACATCGCCAAGTTACTTCCTGCATCCCTACAGAGATACATGTCCAAGTTATTCCAAGCATCCCTACAGAGATAAATCTCAAAATTATTCCCTGCATTTCACAGAGATACAACTCAAGGCTCTGCTTGCATTCCTGTGGAGATACATCTCCAAATTACTCATACATCCCTACTGTGATACATTTCCAATTTATTCCTTCCATCCTGACAGAGATACATCTCCAAGTTATTTTCTGCATCCCTACAGAGTTACAACTCTAGTTATTAAGACAGCTCTTCAGAGATACATCTACAATTTTCTCAGTCATTCCTACAAAGATACAGTACATCTCCGTTACTTCCTGCATTTCTACAGAGATATACCTCCAAGTTACACCCTGCATACCTCATTACTCACACATTCCTACAAGATACATCTCCAAATTTTCTCAGACATCCCTACAGAGATACAGTACATCTCCATTACTTCCTGCATTCATACAGAAATACATCTCCAAGTTACTCACTTCACCCCTACAGAGATAAATCTCCAAATTACTCAGTCATCCCTACAGAGGTACATCTATATGTTTACCAGTCATCCCTACAGAGAGACAGTACACCTCTGTTACTTCTTGCATTCCTACAGAGATAGATCTCCATGTTGCTGCTTGCATCCCTCCAGAGAGATATCTCCTAGTTTCTCAAGCATACCTACAGAGAGACAGTACTTCTCTATTACTTCCTACATTCCTAGGGATGCATCTCCAAGTTATTAATATGTCCCTGCAGTGATACATCTCCAAGTTGCTCAAACAGCCCTACAGAGATATGTCTCCCAGTTTCTCAGATATTCCTACAGAGAGACATATCCAAGTTACTTCCTGCATCCCAACAGATATACATCTGCAAGTTTGTTCCTGCATTTCTATAGAGATTCTATAGAGAATTCCTTGGTGTCCACATTTCCGAGGATCTCACCTGGTCCCTGAACTCCTCCATTCTGATCAGAAAGGCGCAACAGCACCCTTATTTCCTGCGGAGCATGAAGAAATCTCACCTCTGTCCCAGGATACTGACAGACTTTTACCGCTGTACCATTGAGAGCATACTCACCAACTGCATCTCAGTGTGGTATGGCAATTGTCCTGTAAAGAACTCCAACGTGTGGTGAAAACTGCCCAACGGATTATTGGCACCCAATTGCCCACCATTAAGAACATCTAACATAAATGCCTGGACAGGGCAAAAAGCATTATCAGGGATGCATGTCACCCTAACCATGGACTTTTTACTCTTCTCCCATTCGGTAGGTGCTACAGGAGCCTCCACTCCCGCACCAGCAGGCACAGGAAGAACTTCTTCCCTGAGGCTGTGACCCTGCTGAACCTCACATCACAGCGCTAAGCAGTATTGCACCCATATTGTACTGTCTCAGTACTTTTATATTTGTGTGCTGTAGCACTTACTTTTTATTCACAGTTATTTTATAAATAAAACTATTCTTTGTATTTCTGGTGAGATGCTAACTGTATTTCATTGGCTTTGTATCTGTACTCGGCACAATGCCAACAAAGTTGAATATAGTCTAATCTAATTTAAGATACATCTCCAAGTTACTTCTGCATCCCTACAGAAGTACATTTCCAAGTTACTCAGGCATCTGAACAGCAACACATCTCCAAGTTAATTCTGCATCCCTACAGAGATACATCCCCAGGTTAGATAGATAGATAAATAGATAGATGGATAAATAGATACTATATTGATCCCAAAGGAAATTACAGTGTCACAGTAGCATTACAAGTGCACAGATATAAATATTAGAAAAGAAGTGGCAAAAATAAAAAATATGTTACCACAAGCAGTCTAACAGGAGGGGGGTCATCACTTTCCCAGCTTTAGATTGACTCATGTGATTCTCTTTGGAGCAGTGCAGTTGTCTTAGTTTATTACTAAAAGTGTTCCTCTGTTCAGCCAAGGCAGCATGCAGAGGGTGAGAAACGTTGTCCAGAACTGGCAGGATTTTCCATAGGGTCCTTTGTTCTACTACAGCTTCCAAAGTGTTCAGTTTGAATCCTGTAACAGAGCCCTCTACTAATCTAATCCCTTTTCTAATCTAAACCCTCTACTAATCTAAACCCTCTACTCCACACCATATCCTTTCCTTCTCTACATACCCATGATCTAAATACCAACAATTGAAAGATTTTTAGTTATTTTGAAACACATGCCATGTAAATTACAGTCAGCTTGTCTAGAAGTCATAGGCCCGATATTGGCAAGTCTGAGATTTCAGGGGCAAGAACTACAAGTCCTGGGGTACAAGCCTCTGTGTGTGTGTGAGTGGGTGGGTGGCAGTGAGAAAATGTGGTCTGAATTGCTGTTGTTATTTTAGACCATAATATCACAAGATAGAGCAGTAGAATTAGGGGATTTGGCCCATCAAGTCATGGCTTATCTATTTTCCCTCTCAACCCCAGTCCTGTCTTCTGTAGGAATGCAAGAGGAGAGGAGAAGACGGTGGCACGCTGCAGCTCGCAGCGGTCACTCCGGTGATGAACATCTGTAATCTGTCAAGTAGGGTGCTGTGCACAATCCTGATTTGATGGAGACAGACGTGAGAGAACGGAGGAACATCTGGTGAAACTTCTGAAATGTCTGTTTTGTTGCCGCTGCTACTGTGTGATCCAGAATCTCTGGAGGGGAAGGCCCCGAGTCCTCGGTTTGCTTGTTGTTCAGCGGCTGGGACAGGATCGAAGCGCTCGGCAGAGATGGTGCTCGGTGCTCGGTGTCAGAGGCTCTAAGTTTTCAGACGGACTCAGAGTCAGCTGCGGTCGGGTGCTTCCAGGGTGCTGCATCGGCAAGTTTGTGGCGCTGGAGGTTCATGGCAGGAAGAGTTTCTCCCTTCTACCGTCTGCATGAGATGATGGGCTATCGGGACTTTGAAACTTTTTTTTTAACGTGCCTATGGTCTGCTCTTTATCAAATTACGGTATTGCTTTGCACTGTTGTAACTATATGTTATAATTATGTGGTTTTTGTCAGTTTTAGTCTAGGTCTGTCCTGTGTTTCTGTGATATCATAGTGAAGGAACATTGTATCATTTTTTAATGCATGCATTTCTAAATGACAATAAACGAGGACTGAGTGTCCTCATAATCTAATCTAATCTAATCTAATCTAATCCCTGTATCCCTTCATGTTCTGACTCTATCAAGACTCTATCAACCTTTGCCTTAAATATACCCAATGACTTGGCTTCTACAGCTGCCTGTGGCAATGAATTCCACAGATTCACCACTCTCTGGCCAAAGAAATTCCTCCTCATCTTTGTTCTAAATGGACGCCCCTCTATTCTGAGGTTATCCTCTGGCCTTAGACTCTCCTACCACAGGAAACATCATCTCCATATCCACTCTATTAAGGCCTTTCAACATTCGATAGGTTTCATTGAGGTCACCCCTCATCCTCTGAATTCCAGTGAGTAGAGGCCCAGAGCCAACAAACGTTCCTTAGTTTGTTTTATTGTTGACAAACAGGAGAAGATCAGGAAAAGAGTACAGTCGACATTTCATGCCAAAACTCTTTGGCAGGACACAGTCAGTGTTTCAGGCCGAAACCCTTTGGCAGGATGCAGTCGACTGTAGTCTTTTCCTAGATGCTGCCTGGCCTGCCGAGTTCCTCCAGCATTTTGTGTGTGTTGCTTGTTTTACTGTTGTTTGTGTTGCTGCCTCTGTTGTTTTACTGAACATTGTAGACATGCTATATTAGTGCCAGAATGGATAGTGACACGTGCAGGCTACCCCCAGCACATCCCCAGTTGAGATGGTTGTTAATGTAGACAATGTATTTCAATGTATGTTACATGTGACAAATAAATCTGAATCTGAATCTGCAAATGTGATCAACAGCTTGCTTTACCACCAAGCCAGTGAACAACAGGACTGAGTTTCTGACTGTTGCCAGAGAGACGGATGGACCTGCATTGTTGGGAACAGAGGCTGTAATTCCAGAAGCATATGCAAATGCATGGCAGAGATAAGGAGTAGTAGCAAGGAGGGAGGATGCTATAAAAAGTGATGGAAGCTGTGAGAACTACGGAAGTAGCATGTTCAGGAGGCCACTGTAGCTGCCACTGCCTTGTCTATGAGGTGAGTGATTTGACGTGATTCTTTGCAAGATTAGTTTTATTTGTCACATGTACATCATGTAGAGTGGCAGTATGGAGATACTTCTCTACCAAAGGAGGTGTAAGGTGTTTCTTCCCTCCGCTAGCCTGCAGGTCACCCTTGGCCAAGATGTAGCACCTGCTTAGCACCCCGATCAGAGTCGGGTGAAGCCATGGGAGCAGGTGGTGGATGGTCGTCTGAGCAGCTGGTGCAGATCACACGTCCTCGTTATGTCACCACTGACAACCTTTGAAGGGTACTGATAATAGCAGGGGTCACCCGTCTTGTAAAGACACTGCCCGGCAGAAGGCAATGGCAAACCACTTCTGTAAAAATATTTGCCAAGAACAATCATGGTCATGAAACCATGATGCCCATGTCATACAACATGCACATAATGATCATGATGACATCAAAACATCGAAGCATACAGTAAAATGCATCTTTTGCATTAATGACCAACACAGCCTGAGGATGTGCTGTGGGCAGCCTGCATGTGTCAGCACACTTCTGACACCAACATAGCACGCCCATAACTTACTAACCCTAAACATATGACTTTGGAATGTGAGAGGAGCCCCATGCAATCACGGAGAGAACATGCAGACTGCTTACAGATAGTGACAGGAATTGAACACTGATCAATGGTCACTGACACTGTGAAGCAATTACACTAACCACTACACTATTGTGCTGATGAAAGGATGTGGCTATCTCTCACACTGAAGGTAGGAAGGATTGGGTTGAAGTGGATGAAAGAGATGTTAATGTAACAGAGTGGAGAAATGGTGAGAACATAATTTTATGAACTGGAAAAGAGAGAAAAAAACGGGTCCTGATGAGGGGTTTCAGCCCGAAACATTGACAGCTTACTCTTTTCCATAGATGCTGAGTTCCTCCAGCATTTTGTGTGTGGCTAGAAAAGAAAGAAATTGAGTGCTGAGAATGTTGAAATTACCAGCATGGTTACTCTTCATGCAGGTTCATTCGCTGGTATGAGAAGGACAATTGGGAAGGTGGTGCTGAATTTGATTGTATTCTGCTGACCAATTCTTCCAAGACGAGCTCTTACAATACCAACGCAGTTGCACAATAGATGAGCATCTTTTAAATACATTGAAAAGAGAAAGTAATTTACAGCTGATTTAGTAATGACAAACAATGACAATGTGAAGTCCTAATACAGGGGTGCTAGAAAGTTTGTGAACCCCACAGAATTTTCTCTATTTCTGCAAAAATATGACCCAAAATGTAATCAGATCTTCATGCAAGTCCTAAAACGAGATAAAAAGAACCCAATTAAGTACATAACACAAAAAAAATTACACTTGTTCATTTATTTATTGAGAAAATGATCATGTATTTGTTGGAAAAAGTACGTGAACCTTTGCTTTCAGTAACAGGTGTGACCCCCTTGTACAGCGATAACTTCAGCCAAACGTTTCCAGTAACTGTTGATCAGTCCTGCATAACGGCTTGGAGGAATCTTAAGTCATTCCTCCTTACAAGACTGCTTCAATTCTAAGGTGGCCTCCATGGTAGCATAGGGTTAGCACAATACTAGTACAGCTCAGGACATTGGGGTTCAGAGTTCAATCCAGTGTCCTCTGTAAGGAGAATCTGTAAATTCCTCTCATGGAATGTGTGGGTTTCCTCCCAAAGTCAACGGCGTACCAGGTAAGTTAATTGGTTATTGTAAAATTGTCCCATAACGGAGTTAGTGTTAAATTGGGGTTGTCATGGGTTGCTGGTGCGGAGTGGCTCGAAGGGCCAGAAAGACGTGTTCCGTGCTGTATCACTAAATAAAACTTACAGAAAGTGAGAAGGCAAAGGACAGCAGACACATGTGACGATGTGACCAAGGGGATTAACATGCATGAAACGCTGGAGGAAGTCAGCAGGTCAGGCAGCATCAAAGAAGGGAAATAAACAGTCAACGTTTTGGGCCGACAGCTTTCATTATGCCCTACACTTGTTATCCCATCTGGGAATAATCTTGTTTCCCCTTTTCCAGAAAGCGCAAGTTTCTTTGGGTTTTAATTGCTCTCGTACACATATGTTCTGCACTGGTGAAATTTGTGACCGCAGTATTCTAATGCAGTGTTTAATCTTTGAGAGTCACAATTCCTACCAGATGACTCGTTCTCCTCCTCCCCACTTCCTTATTCTGGCTTCTTTCCCCTTTGCTTCCAGTCCTAATGAAGGGTCTTAGCCCAAAGTGTCAACTATTTATTCCTCTCCATAAAATGCTTCCTGACCTACTTAAGTTCATCCAACAGTTTGTGTGTGTGTGTGTGTGTTACTCAACATTTCCAGCATCTGCAGAACTCTGGTCTTGTGTTTACCAAAGGATTAATTAGGCAAGGAAGTAGATGTTGTATACGTGGACTTAAGCAAGGCTTGGATAAGGACCCCATGTTAGTCTAGTCCACAAGGTTAGATCACATGGGATCTATGGTGAACGAGCCAACTGGACGCAACACTGACTTGGTGGTGGGAGACAGAGGGTGGTAGCGTATGGCTGATTTTCGGATTGGAGGGTCTATGACAGATGCTGTGCTGCAGGAATCAGAGCTGCATATTTTATTTCGGTGATATATGTCAAAGATTAACTTTAGCTTTGACATTGAAAGATTAGCTTTATTTGTCACGTGTACATCAAAACAGAGCAAAATGTGCCCTTATGTGACAGCGCACCTTTGGCGCCAACATAGCATGTCCACCCTAGCTCGTACATCTTCGGAATGTGGGAGGAACCCAGAGCACCTGGAGGAAACCCACACAATCATGGCGAGAGCGTACAAACTCCTTAAAAATATAAAACTTGAACTGCCCCATACAAAGTCATGTTTTTCCAAATGCTCAGAAACCTTACTGTTTCTTTAAGGTTTTTATAGCCGGGAGTGGTAGTGGGGATAAGTTTCACTGTCTAGTAAATGCTCCCAATGACGTGCATCTCAAATAGCCTCTGATATCCAAGACCAGCTCCTGGTCTTCACGTTTGGCTTAGCTACTAAGCCCGGGAGAACCATTTCCACTGACAGAAGAAGAAGCCAAGTCGGGTTACTGGTGACTTAAAACCAGTCATTTCGGGCAGATGGGGCCTGGCAGCCATGCTTGGCAGCTCATCTAGGAGAAGGAAAACTCTTATCTCAAAACTCCGCTGCCTTGTGGCTGTACTCACTCATAGGGAAGGCTTCAGGAGAAAATCCTGAGGGAAAAAAATCCTATGTTGAGTTCAACTCTGAATGGCAACTGCTGCTGCTAAAATACATAGGGTTTTGTCCACGCACATCAAGCTATCTACCCCAGTATAGTACAAATTTGAGTTCTCCATTTCTCCTTTGTTAGATCATATTACCCATGTCCATTGAGAAGATTTGTTCACTGAGTGTTTTCCAAGCAGTGACATCACTGTTGAAACGTTTGTCCGCTGTACTGGCTCTGGAGAAAGATGGGCCACGGTCCCAGTCAGGGGTAATTCCATCGCAACAGTATATTTTATTCTCTTCACGTTGAATTAAACCTGTAACACACAAGGGTAATATCTGTTCTTATTCCCAGTTTAAATCTTAAATTATTTTAAGTCCATATTTTCTATTTGTTTTCCTAGACCATCCAGACTCCCAATTGTCTTTGGAGTCAAAGCGTCCATTTTTCCTCACACAATTTTGTTCCGGGATAGAAGAGATAAGCACTGACATATTTTCCTTTACTTTGATTATCTGACAAAATTCCCATGGTTCTCAGGATGAGGGAACTGAAAATCACTGTCTCCATCTTCTTGGAACAGTTGTTCCATCCTCAAGCGCCCCCATCAGGGCCATCATGTACATCAATTGTTATATGCCCATGGTGGTAACATTCTTGTTTCCCCCACAAACAATCTGAGCTGGTTGATATGCTATCTTATCTGGAGAAGTCAGTACTTTGTCAACTGAAGGACTTGCTTTGTCTATAATTTCACAGGGCCCTGCAAACCTTGGATTTAAAAATGAGGTGGGTTGGTGTATTCTATCATCACTCTTTATCCTGGGCTTAATTCCATGGAACTGACTTTTGAGTCAAAGTAGGCTTTACTCTGTTGCTTCCTCTTTCCTATTTGGTGGGCTGCCACGTAATTGGCCTCTTTCACAGTCTCTACCGATTGTTGTATCCACTTTTCTAACACAATCCCATCGATTTCGGGCTCTGACAAATCTAATCCTAACAACTTCTCTAACCCTTTCATGTCCCTTCTGGTCATAAGTTTATAAGGGGTGTAACCAGCTGAAGATGCCACCTTATTATCATCAAGGCATAAGACAAATCTACTTGTCATGTTGTTCCATTTGTTGCACCATTTCAATATTCATATTTTTTAGTGTTTGATTCATCCTTTCCACAATTCCACTAGACTGAGGTCTATAGGGTAGATGAAATCCCTGCTTGATCCCTAAAAGTGCCATGACAGCTTGCATTATCTGGGCCGTGAAATGTGGGCCATTCGATACTCCAGGGTAGTCCCCAGTAAGTGAATATCCTTTCCAATAAGATTTTTGCAGTGGTCTTTGCTGTGTTTGTCTTAACTGGGAAAGTGTCCACCTACTTCATAAAGGTATCTGGAATATATGTGTACCCTCCTACTGGGGGGGAGGAGGGTCAGTAAGGAACAAATATAATCTATCTGTAAATTAGTTCAAGGCCCCTCCACTGGTCTGGTGTGCAGAAGGGCTCCTTCCTTCACATTTCTGTCAGGATTATATTGTGCACAAATTAAGCAGTTTTTGACCTAATGGACCATATCATCCTTCATCTTAGGCCACCAGAACATAAGAACATAAGAAATAGAAGCAGGAGTAGTCCATCAGGCCCATCGAGCCTGCTCCACCATTCAATAAGATTATGCCTTTTCCTCATAACCCTTAATTCCCCAGCTATACAAAAATCTAGCCAACCTTGTCTTAAATATATTGACTGAGGTGGCCTCCACTACTTCATTGGGCAGAGAATTTCACAGATTCACCACTCTCTGGGAAAAGCAGTTCCTCCTTAACTCCGGCCTAAATCTACTCCCCCAAATCTTAAGGCTATGTCCCCTAGTTCTAGTCTCACTTACCAGTGGAAACAGCTTTCTTGCCTCTACCTAACCTATCCCTTTCATAATGTTATGTTATATAAGATCTTCTCTCATTCTTCTGAATTCCAGTGAGTACAGTCCCAGGCAACTCAACCTCTCCTCATAGTCTAACCCCCTCACCTCTGGAATCAACCTGGTGGACTTCCTCTCCGCCGCCTCCAAAGCCAGTATATCCTTCCTCAAGTAAGGAGGCCAGAACTGCACACAGTACTCCAGGTGTGGTCTCACCAGTACCCTGTACAATTGCAGCATAACTTCTCTGCTCATAACTTCAGTCCCTCTAGCAATGAAGGACAACGTTCCATTTGCCTTCTTGATAGCCGGCTGCACCTGCAAACCAACCTTTTGTGATTCATACACAAGCACTCCCAAGTCCCTCTGCACAGCAGCATGCTGAAATTTTTTACCATTTAAATAATAATCTGCTCTTCCATTTTTCCTTGCAAAGTGGATGATCTCACATTTACCAACATTGTGTTTCAGGTCTTGGGGTATAGGTAGTTTCATAACTGATTCTACTTCTCAGTTATCAATTTTTCATTTTTCCACTGTCAAGATTATTCCCAAAAAACTAATTTCATATTTCATTACCTGTGCTTTTTTAGGGCTTACTTTTAGTCTCAATGCAAGCAATAATTGCAGCAGTTCTGTCAATAGCTGATAGAGTTCCTGCTTGGTTTCATTCTGCAGAAATGGATCATCTATATATTGTACCAAGCACTCAGGCTTTGAAAACTGTTTTAATTCTTCCCTTAAGCACAGATGAAATATAAATGGGGAATTATGGAACCCCTGTGGTAGGACAGAACCTGCTGTCCCTGAAAGGTAAATGCAAACTTGTATTAACACTCTCGTTTGAGTGGGATAACCCAGAATCTATTACTTATGTCTAAAACTGTGAACCATTGCGCTCTTTAAATAATTCTGTTTGACCACTGTCTCTTGGTTAGTTGCTACAGTTGGGACTGTTATTGGGGTTACTTTATTCAGCTCTCTGTAGTCTATTGTCAACCTCCAACTACCATCTGGTTTCCTCAATGGCCATATGGGTGAGTTGTTAGCGGAGGCTACTGGCCTCAGTACCCCTTGTTGTACCAAACTTTGTATTACTTTACCAACATCTTCCTCTGCTTTTTTTGGGAAACCCATATTGCTTCTGTGGTTTGGGGTCTGGACCTTGTATGCACACACTGCCAGCCATCTTTCTACAGTCATGCTTGTGCTTTGCAAGTGCCCATGAGTTCTGTACAATAGTTTGCTGCACCTTCTGATCATTGCTTATCTCCTCTGGTTTTATCCACATTTCACCCATTGTACATATTCTATCCTGATATTTTCCTGCTGGGATTTCCATGTGGTGGATGTTATTCATGCCATTTTGCATCTGCCAAATGATACAATTAACTGGTCAAAACAAAGCCCTGCTTTGGCCATGTAATCACTTCCCAGTGTATGTTCCTGCTCCTGGGTAATTCCACCAACACCAGTGAATGTCCCAATGCTATGCCTCCTATTCTAACTTCCAATGGTACACTCACATGTCCCACTTGTGAATGTCCTGTGAATCCACTTAGGATAATTTTGCCTTGTATCTCTCATAAAGAGGTAACAGGGTCACCCCTGACCCTATCACTCACGAGAGGTCTTCCGATTTCATCCCACCTTGTGTCACATACCCACATTGGTGAGGCCTGACACTGTCACTGAAGCTCAGGGTACAATTCCCTGGATGGTGGTGTCTCCACCATGTTATTTTGTGGGCTCGGTCTTTCTGGCCCATCCAAGGGCAAACCACATTGCTCTGCTCTTTCTCATCTCAGGTTTGGACATTCTCTCTTAATGCACCCCTCTTGACCACAGTTATAGCATTTAATTATTCCACCTTCAGTTCTCCCTGTTCCATTTCCTCTGCCCTCCCTTGCCCCTTGATAGCGTGGCAGGGAGGCCCTCGGGGTGAGTCCCCTACCCTTATTTCTCCAGGCAGTCGCCTGACTTTTCATCGGTATCACCTTCCCTTTGGAAGGCTTAATTGGTCTTTGTATCTACTTTTCTCCCACTCTGCTCATTTTCCTCAGTACCCATGCCTCAGTATGTGTGGGCTCAGAAGGATCAAACATTTCCAGCGCCTTTTTAGATTCATCAGTACAGTGAGACACCAGTGTCCTCGGTCATCTATTTGAGGCCTCTGGTCCTAAATGGTCCCGCTCTAATGCTGTCCCATAAACCCCTTGGGATGCACATGCAGTAGGATGTTCACCTCTCCTCTGGTAACATTTGGCTAGGGCTTCTACTGGGTCCCCTCTGTTAACTCCCATAGCAGTCGTTATTGCATTTTTCAGTTCCTCACTTGTTCCCCCACCATGTCGTTGTATATCTGGCAAAGCTGAGTGTATAAACACATTGTAATGAATTTCCTTTCCTAGGCCATGTATTACTCTCTGATGACTAGTTGCTTGGAAAAGCTCTCGAGGATCGTCTGGATGTCCTGATATCCTCATCAATCTCGCTCAGCTTCAGCTGCTGTACCCCAAACGGTGTGGTGGATGTTATATTCGGATTTTGATTTGCTCCCCCCTCTCTGATAGTAACTAGGGGTGCCAGTCATGCAGACAGTACCACCGGCTCCTGTTGGGAGGGTGTCAGTGGGAATTCCTCAGCAAATGGTGCTCATAATTATCCTAACTGTATCTAGTAGCTTCATCTGCTAAATCACGCCAATCCACATCTCCATATTCGTCTTCCTCCCTTTATTCATATACAAAAGCACATATTATTGCTCGCTGTGCAGCAAGTTGGTCCTGCAGCTTTTGAATCTGCTTTAAACACCTTGCATGATCGCCAGTGTTACTCTTCCTTTCCTGTGCCGATTTCTGAACCACATTCATAGCCGTCTTTAAATCTTTGCACTGTTTCCTTAGTCCTTTCACTTCATCCTTCCTCTAGTTTACTTTTCTCTTTAAGTAATTTCTCACACTTCCACTGAAACTGGTTCATAAGCATCAAGCGCATACCTCTCTGATCCTGTAAATCAGTAACCCTTTCTCTAAAGGCTTCCACCTCCTTTTGGAGACTTTGTGCTCTCCTTCTAACCCCTCTCGCTCAGCTTCAGCCTTTTGCTGATATTCGTTTTCCGATTCTAATCTGTGACGTTCTGCTTTAGCATTCTTTCGTAATTCTATCAAATTCTCAATTAAACAGCCAATTGCTACTGGTTTTTGTAATTGTTTAAACTTCCTGCCCGATAGATCTCCCGTCACAGACAGGGTGACCTACAGACTCCTCATATTGTGACCACTTTCCCAAAACGTATTTCTGGAGAAATCCCTTCCAATCAAAACAATCCAAGTCCTTTGGACTTGCAGAATTTCCTGAATTCTTCATCCTGGGTTAGAAACCGCGAATTACCTAGCCTCAGGTCTCTCTGTTCCCCACCCACATGGTCCGACTTGAGTCTCCCTCTTTATCCTCGAGCACCCAACAGGGACACCAATTCTGTTACCAAAATCTCCCCTTGTAATAATGATCGGTGAGACACAGAGAATCTGAATTTACCGAAAAGTAGCTTCGATTGTCTCAACTAAAGATCACGTGGGTTCACAAACTAACTACTTGTGTGCTCCCCACTAGAATCCCTGACCCTTCATGAACAGTCAATGAAGAGAAAGGGTATTACCCGGGAAAGGAGTCCGCACTGGCCAGGCGTTCCCCGATCCGCACATGTCCTCCTCATCTGCAATGGTTGCTGGCGAGTTATCGCCCCTACGTATTTGGAGCTCCTGACTCTTATAGTGTCCTTCATCAGTTGAACAGGTGGATCTTCATCCCATTGGCTCAAGGTCGCTTGATCTACCTGTGTCACTTTCATTTTGATTCTTGTACAGGGCCACAACCAACATTGTTTCATAGTTCTGCCCACCCCCACCTTGTGTATTTCTGTCTTTTTCTCCTGGCTGGTCCAAACCAGTTAATTGAGGTGATCCAGATGGAGTATAACGAGATTACAGGTTGCCTCTTTGGTAGGTCTTGCATTTAAATAATACGTGGCTACTCACCTGAGAATGGTCTCAGGTTTAGCAGGTCATTACCTGAAGTTCCTTGTGTCTACATTCAATTGCTCTGATTAGATTGTCCCAGAGGAAGAATCAGGTCAGAGTCCACATAAAAGACAACAATTTGGTTTGTCTGCTTCCCCTGCCCTTGGTTCATCAAATTCACTAATTGCATATTGCAGTGTTGGTCAGAAGAAACTACAATCTTTGTCTTTGTTCCTCCCCCTCCCCATTTTGTGGACTCTGATTCTTTAAGACAGAAATACACAAGGTGGGGGTGGGCAGAACTGTGAAACAATGTTGGTTGTGGCCCTGTGCTACGTAAAATGTCAGACCTACTAAAGAAGCAATCTGTAATCTCGTTAGACTCTGTCTGGATTGCCTCATTTAACTGGTTTGGACCAGTCAGAGTTGAAATATTCAAGGTTGGGGTGGGCAGAGCGATGAAATGATATTGGTTGTAGCCCTGTACAATGACCAGTAAGAAGGTGACCTTGAGCCAGTGGGATGGAGATCCAACAGTTCAATTGATGACGAACACTATAAGAGCTAGGATCAAATTTGTGGGCCTAAAGATAGATAAGGCCCCCGGTCCTGATGGAATGCACCCTAGGTACTGAAAAAGATAGCAGAAGTTATAGTAGAGTATTTGGCGATGATTTACCAAAATTCTCTGAACTCTGGGCAGGTCCCGATGGATTGGAAGATGGTAAATGTCACGCCACTGTTCAAAAGAGATGTAGGTAAAAGGTAGGTAACTATAGGGCAGTTAGTTTAACATCTGCAGTTGGAAAAATGCTTGAAGCTATCATTAAAGAAGAAATAGTGAGGCATCTGGAAAGAAATGGATCCATCAGGCAGACACAGCATGGATTCAGCAAAGGCAGGTCCTGTTTGACAAACTTACTGGGGTTCTTTCAGGATATAATGAGCGCAGTGGATAGTGGGGAACAGGTGGACGTTATTTACTTGGATTTCCAGAAGATGTTCGATAAGGTGCTGCTTAAAAGACTTAACCATAAGATAAGGATGCACAGAGGTGGGGGTGATATATTAGCATGGATAAAGGATTGGTTAACTAATAGAAAGCAGAGTTGGTATACATGGGCATTACTCTGGTAGATGGAGTACAGTGTTGGTAAATATCCACTTTGGAAGGAAAAATGGACGAGGGGATTATTTTTAAATGGTAAAAAATTACAGCATGCTTCTGTATAGAAAGACTTGGGAGTACTTGTGCATGAATCAGAAAAAGTTGGTTTGCAGGTGAAGCAAGCAAATGGAATGTTGGCCTTCATTGCTAGAGGGATTGAATTTAAGAGCAGGGAGGTTATACTGCTACTGTACCGGGTACTGGTGAGGCCGCACCTGGAGTACTGCAGTTCTGATCTCCTTACTGACTTTGGAGGCAGTAAAGAGGAGGTTCACCAGGTTGATTCCAGAGATGAGGGGTTTAGATTATGAGTCGTCTGGGACTGTACTCACTGCAATTCAGAAGAATGAGAAATCTTATAGAAATATATAAAATTATGAAAGGGATAGATAAGCTGGAGATAGGAAAGCAGTTTTCGCTGGTAGGCGAGACTAGAACTAGGGGACATAGCCTCAAGATTTGGGGAAGTAGATTTAGGACAGAGATAAGGAGGAACTGCTTTTCCCAGAGAGTGGTGAATCTGTGGAATTCTCTGCCCAATGAAGCAGTGGAGGCTACCTCAGTAAATATATTTAAGGTGAGGTTGTACAGATTTTTGCATAGTAGGGGAATTAAAGGTTATGGGGAAAAAGCCAGATCAGTCATGATCTTACTGAATGGTGGAGCAGGCTCAATCGGCCAGATGGCCTACTCCTGCTCCTATTCTTATGTTCTTATGTAGGAGCTCCAAATTCGCAGGGGTGATAACACTCCAGCAACCACAGACCAACCACAGATAGGGAAGACCCCAGGGACACGTGGAGATCGGGACCACGAGGAATGCCTGGCCAGCGCAGACTCCTTTCCCGGGTAATATCCTTTTCTCTTCCTTGACTGTTCATGGAGGGTCAGGAATTCTACTGGGGTGCACACAAGTAGTTAGTTTGTGAACCCACGTGCTCTTTAAATGTGAAGACAATAGAAGTTACTTGTCAGTAAATACAGATTCTCTGTGCTCACTGATCAGTATTACAAGGGGAGATTCTTGTAACAGTAGTTTCTTCTGGCCAACAGTCCTATCGACCTGCACCCAGACCATAGCTCTCCATACCCCGACCACCCACGTACCTATCCAAACTTCTCTTAAATAACCTCTGGTTGTAGTCCCATCCAATCTCTGTGGAAAATTCTGCTTGCATTTACCCTATCTGTACCAGTCATAATTTTGTATACCTTTATCAAATCTCCTCTCAATCTTGTCATTTCCAAGGAATAATTTGCTAACCTAATTAAACTTTCCTTATAACTCAGCTCCTCCAGAACCAGCAACATCCTTGTAAGTTTTCTTTGCACTCTTTCAAACTTATTTACATCTTTCCTGTAGGTAGGTGACGAAAACTGCGCACAATGTTCCAAGTTAGGCCTCACCAACGTCTTATACAACTTCAACATAACATCCCAACTCCTGTACTTAGTACTGAGATGAATGAAGTTATCCATGCTGGTTCAGGAGCCTGATGGTTGAAGGGTAATAACTGTACCCGAACCTGGTGGTGCCACAACCAGGGTTCGTTTTAAAAAAGAGTGAATTTTTTTCAATTAGGATGTAGACTGTATTTTCTCAGTGACACCTTGTGGGTATGCATTGTTTTGGGATTGTCTACCTTTTATGCCTAATTGTTTGTCTTTGAACGAGCTCTGGGTTTTCACTTTGTGTTGTAGACGTCTCATTTGGGATCATAGGGATTGCTAAACTCTCTTTGTACTTAGCTCTTTTATTCAATTTAGGATAAATTGATTAGCACAGTATTGGAGTTGTTGGCTTTGGGGATTATTGCTTGTCTGATTGGTCCTGAATTTCTACATGCTCCAGAGTGTATTTCAGGGAGGCTTGCCAATCCCTCTTTGCTCAGTTGTTGTGGATCCTTGTCTGATGAAACTCAGTCCGAGTTCTTCTGGGTACTGTCAGTGTACAGCATGCTTGAGTTCTTGATAGTTTTTCTGTAATACATCTTTAGTTTTGTTTGAATTGTTGAAGTCTCTATGATTCCTGCACTTGCGTTCACCTGTAACTCTCACGGGTGGTGTGGGACCGAAGGCTTCTGTACCCCCGCCCAATGGCAGCACGAGAAAAGAGCATGGTGGGGGCTCGTTAATGATGGATGCCAGTTTCTTGTGGCTGTGCTCCTTATAGGTGTGTTCAATGGTGGTTCAGGTTTCACTTACCCATTTTATACAGCGATCCCTCAACTTCTGAATGCTTAGTTTACATATTGTCATTATTACACCATTGAAAATTGTGTACATTGTAAGGTATATCCAAGTCATGAAGCTATTCAAGTTCTGAAGCTATTTTGAGCTGTAGGGAATAGTGCATTGCCTGTGAGAATATATTGCACTGAAATACATTTTGCTCAGTCTATTTAATCAATGCTATTTAGTTTAATGAAATATATTACAGGAACCTATCTCTTTCCTAAGTTGAAGAGTTATTGCAATCATCTTCAGAGTTATTTCTCAGGGGGTTTCATTTTTGGAGTTACTGCCTTCACTTTTCTCCTGATAATTGTTATTTCAGGCAATCCACACTTGCCAGGTGTTGTTCAATGATATATAATCACACTCACTTAGTGTGTCAGCTGAGGCTCTGCAGGTAGAACGGGAGTCGGGAGTCCCTGAATTCAAATCCATCTCCAGTCAACACAGTGGCTATATCTCATTAGGAGTCTGAGCAGATTTGGTATGTCACCAAAGACTCTCAAAACAATTCTACAGGTGGATTGTGGAGAGTAATCTAGCTGTTTGTATCACTATCTGGTATGGGGGTGATGGGGTTGGGGCTACTGCACAGGATCAGAAAAAGCTGTAGAAAGTTGTAAACTTTCATGGGCACTAGCTTCACCCACATCAAGGACACCTTCAAAAGGTGATGCTAAAGAAAGTGGCATCCATCATTAAGGACCCTTATCACCCAGGACATGCCCTCTTCTCATTGCTACTATCAGGAGGAGGTACAGGAGTCTGAAGACTCACACTCAGTGATTCAGGAACAGCTTCTTCCCCTTTGCCATCTGATTTCTGAATGGACAATGAACCCATAAACAATTCCTCACTACTCTTCTGCTCTTTTTTGCACAACTTACTTAATTTATTTTTATATGTAGATTTCTTATTGTAATATATAGTTTTTAAAATTATTATGTGTTGCAATGTACATCTGTTACATAACAACAAATTTCATGACATACGCCAGTGATGTTAAACCTGGTTCTGATTCTGATTCAGTTACTTGGGACCAAGAAATCGAGGTTGGAACTTCACAAGCAGAAGGGCTGCTCTCAGACAATCTGAGCTGTAGGGAAAAGATGAATAGGTTAGGACTTTATTCCTTGGAGCGTCGGAGAATGGAGAGAGATTTCATAGTGGTATAGAAAATTGAGCATATGGCTACAATGAGAGGTCATAGGTTAGGGTGAAAGGTGAAGTGTTCCATAAGAACTTCACTCAGCCTGGTGAAAGTATGGAATGAGCTGCCATCAGAAGTGGTGGGTGTGGGTTTGACTTCAACATTGAAGAGGAATTTACGTAGTGGTACCTAAGACTTTTGCATAGTACTGTATTTGTCAATGTGGAGTGGAAAATGAGTTTGTAAATGTGGCAGGAGCAAAGTATATTGGGAATAGCGAGGGTGGAGCTCTGTGGAAGGAGTGTGGGACGGGTGATGGAGTGCCAGCGGCCGGGGAGGGGGATGGCGCAGGTGCAGACACACCCAGCCCTGAAACACCAGGCAAGGTCACTTGATTCCAAACAATTGGTTTATTGATCATTAAAGGATGTCTCTCTGGTGCTTCTTCTCCCTCCACTCTCCCTTCCCCTTTTCCCAACCATGAATCCCCTCTCCCTGCTCCCTTCCCCCTTCCCACTCTCAGTCCACAATAGAGACTCATATCAGAATCAGGTTTATCATCACTCACATATGTCAAGAAAATTGCTTTTTTGTGGTAGCAGTACACTGCAATATATAAAATTAATCTATTACTGTGAGAAAGTCTTAGGCACCCTATCTATAGATATGTACCTAAGAGCTTTGCACAGTACTGTACATGGATGGGAGGGGTATGGAGGACTATGGTTCAGCTGCAATTTGATGGGACTAGGCAGATAACAGGGGCTGGGCTGGATGACCTGTTTCTGTACTGTAGTGTTCTATGACTCCATGACTCTACGACCAACACTAAAGCAATTACCTGCCCACAACCATGTCAATGTGAAGATCCCCTCATTTCTTGTCCAGTTTTAGCCCTCAATTAACACATCATCCATGCTAATCCTGTTGCACCGTGAGCTAGTCCCACCTGCCCACTTTTGTCCTGTAAAACAAAGGAGCAGAATCTGGCCATTTGGCCCATCGACTCTGCTCCACCATTCAAACGTGGCTGATTTATTATCCTTCTCAGCTCCAGTCTCTTGCCTTTGACACCTTACTAATCAAGAACCTATAAACCTCCACTTCAAATGTACTCAATGGCTTGGCCTTCACAGCCATCTGTGGTAGTAAATTCCACAGATTCACCACCACCTGGTGAAGAAATTCCTCCTCATCTCTGTTCTAAATGGATGTCCCTCTATTCTAAGGCTGGGCCCTCTGGTCCTAGACTCCCCCACTATAGAAAACATCCTCTCCACATCCACTTTGTCTAGGCCTTTCAATGGATTTCAATGAGATCCTCCCTCATTCTTCTAAACTCCAGTGAGTACAAACCCAATGCCATGAAACACTACTCATATATTAACCCTTTCATTCTCAAAATCATTCTCAGAATCATTTACAAGGCCTATAGCTCTCTAAACATCTCTTGTCCATATACTTATCAAGATGGCCTTTAAAATAATGTAACTGAAAATGATTAATCCCCCCGCTCTTGTTGGAGTTTGTGGTACACTAATTGGTCAGCGCGTGGACGTAATGCTAGAAAAATGCCACTCTTTGTTTTTGTATTTCTCAACTTTTGATTCATTGCTTCAATTTCCTCTCACTTTTAATTTTATTGTTTTATTTCTATTTTTTTTATTCTTGATGGTTTTCATTACTCCCTTGTTCCCTGAACATCACTGATTCTCCCAGCCTCAGGGTTCCACCAATCTGCTTCCACATCAATAATTTAATTTTACTTAAACCAAGTTTCAGGAAAGCCTTGAAGGAGTTGTTGTTTTTCTTAAAACTGATTTTCCTGTCAAAAAGGATTCATTCTGTGTTTTCACCACAGGCCTCGTTCCATGTCAATTTCTCCCAGTCTCTTTATCTTTGGTTTTCAGCTTTCACAATGAGAAAAGCTATCCTGGCTGCAGCAGGATCTGGACCAGCTGGGAAAATGGGCTGAAAAATGGCAGACAGAATTTAATGCAGACAAGTGCAAGGTGTTGCACTTTGGTAGGACCAACCTCCCTACTGCCAGTTATTCCACTGGCGTTTAGGGCAGCAATGAAGGACCTCCATCTCTGGTGGTCTTCAGGGCTTCCTTCATCATGTCAGTAGCTCGGTTTTCACTGCTGTCAGTCATGCAAGCCCTGAGTGGACACTCAGGAGTAGTATTACACACAAATGTAGAAGGGTTCTTCATTGCTGTTTTCATGACAGTTTGTTTGACCAGTTACAGTTCTTAGCCCTGAACTCAACTCCCAAACCTGGAGCACCAGTGGATCACTCTTAGTCTGGCCTCTACCCTTTGATCTGTTTGGCCTGGGTGACCCTACCAAGAGCCAAAACATGAAGCCCAGACTCCAGCCAACACAGCTGTCCAGGTCTTTGAGGCACACAAGCCTCCAAACTCTACGGCAAGTGTGCAGTCCTCCTGGAGAGTACCAGCTGGGTTAAGTTTTACACAGTGAACAGTAGGGCACCGAGGAGTGTGGTAGAACAAAGGGATTGGGGAGTACAGGTCCATAATTCATTGAAAGTGGTGTCACAAGTAGATAACGTCATAAAGAAAGCTTTTGGCACATTGGCCTTCATAAATCAATGTATTGAATTCAACAGATGAGATGTTATGAAGAAGTTGTATAAGATGTTGGTAAGGCCTAATTTGGAGTATTCTGTGCAGTTTTGGCCACCTGCCTACAGGAAAAATATAAATGAGATTGAAAGAGTACAAAGAAAATTTACAAGGACGTTGCTGGTTCTGGAGGACCTGAGTTATAGGGAAAGAGTGAGTAAGTTAGGAGTTTATTCCTCAGAACACTGAAGATTGAGGGGAGATTTGATAGAGGTGTACCAATTGAGGGGTATCTTCAGGGCAAATGCAAGCAGGCTTTTTCCACTGAGCAACACACACAATGCACTGGAGCAGCTCAGCAGGTCAGGCAGCTTCTCTGGATTGAAATAAATAGTCAACATTATGACTGGAAAAGAAGGAGGAAGAAGTCAGAGTAAGAAGGTGGGGGGAGGGGGGGAAGAAGCACAAGGTGATAGGTGAAACTGGGAGGGGGAATGGGTGAAATAAAGAGCTGGGAAGTTGATTAGTGAAAGAGATACAATGCTGGAGAAGAGTGAATCTGATAGGAGAGGACCGAAGGCCAAGGAAAAAAGGGAAGGAGGAAGAGCACCAGAGGGAGGTGATAGGAAGGTCAGGAAATAAGGTATGAGAGGGAAAAGGGAATGGGAAATGGTTAAGGAGAGGAGGGGGTATAATTACTGGAAGTTCAAGAAATCAACATTCAGGGCATCAGGTTGGAGGCTACATAGACAGAATATGAGGTGTTGCTCCTCCACCCTGAGTGTGGCCTCATCATGGCAGTAGAGGAGGCCATGGATCGACATGTCAGAGTGGGAATGGCAAGTGGCATTGAAATGGGTGGCCACTGGGAGCGAAGGTGCTCAATGAAGTGGTCTGCCAATCTACATCGGGTCTCACAGATGGACAGGACGCCACACTGGGAACACCGAATATAGTAGGTAACCCCAATGGACTCACAGATGAAGTGTACCTCAGTGTCAGCTGAGGTTGGGTGGCTCTACATCCTGGTCATGGGTTATGAGTTGGAGGTGAAAAGTTTAAGAGGAATATGAGGGGAAACTTCTTCACTCAGAAGGTCGTGAGCATGTGGTACGAGCTACCAGCACAAGTGGTGCAAGTGATCTCAATTTTAATATATAAGAGGAGTTTGGATAGATACATGGACGGTAGGGATATGGAGGGCCATGGTCTTGGTACAAGTTGATGGGAGTAGGCAGTTTAAAAGTTTAACATGGACAAGATGGGCCGAAGGGCCTGTTTCTGTGCTGTACACACATGGACACACTGACATATATACACACATAGGCCCACACTAATGTGTATAAACACAAGTACACTTAGGTACACACACACACATATATATATATATATATATATATATGTAACGAGAGAGAGACAGACTGTGCAAAAGTCTTAGGCACTTACTATGTATAGGGCTGGGGTGCCTGAGACTTTTGCACAGTCCTGTATTTGTCAGTGTTTAAGTAGAGAGTGAGTTTATAAATCTGGCAGGGAGCACAGGATGTTGGGAATGGCCAGGGTGGAACACTGTGGGGGGGGGGGTGGTAGAGAGGGAGTGATGGGGTGGGGGTGGCACAGGATGTTGGGAATGGCCAGGGTGGAACACTGTGGGGGGGGTGGTAGAGAGGGAGTGATGGGGTGGGGGTGGCACAGGATGTTGGGAATGGCCAGGGTGGAACACTGTGGGGGGGGGGTGGTAGAGAGGGAGTGATGGGGTGGGGGTGGCACAGGATGTTGGGAATGGTCAGGGTGGAACACTGTGGGGGTGTGGTACAGAGGGAGTGATGGGGTGGGGGTGGCACAGGATGTTGGGAATGGCCAGGGTGGAACACTGTGGGGGGGGGGTGGTAGAGAGGGAGTGATGGGGTGGGGTGGCACAGGATGTTGGGAATGGCCAGGGTGGAACACTGTGGGGGGGGGGGTGGTAGAGAGGGAGTGATGGGGTGGGGGTGGCACAGGATGTTGGGAATGGCCAGGGTGGAACACTGTGGGGGGTGTGGTAGAGAGGGAGTGATGGGGTGGCGGTGGCACAGGATGTTGGGAATGGCCAGGGTGGAACACTGTGGGGGTGTGGTAGAGAGGGAGTGATGGGGTGGGGTGGCACAGGATGTTGGAAATGGCCAGGGTGGAACACTATGGGGGGGGTGGTAGAGAGGGAGTGATGGGGTGGGGGGGCACAGGATGTTGGGAATGGCCAGGGTGGAACACTGTGGGGGTGTGGTAGAGAGGGAGTGATGGGGTGGGGGTGGCACAGGATGTTGGAAATGGCCAGGGTGGAACACTGTGGGGGGGGGTGGTAGAGAGGGAGTCATGGGGTGGGGGTGGCACAGGATGTTGGGAATGGCCAGGGCGGAACACTGTGGGGGGTGTGGTAGAGAGGGAGTGATGGGGTGGGGGTGGCACAGGATGTTGGGAATGGCCAGGGTGGAACACTGTGGGGGGGGGTGGTAGAGAGGGAGTGATGGGGTGGGGGTGGCACAGGATGTTGGGAATGGCCAGGGTGGAACACTGTGGGGGCGGGGTGGTAGAGAGGGAGTGATGGGGTGGGGGTGGCACAAGATGTTGGAAATGGCCAGGGTGGAACACTGTGGGGGGTGTGGTAGAGAGGGAGTGATGGGGTGGGGGTGGCACAGGATGTTGGGAATGGCCAGGGTGGAACACTGTGGGGGTGTGGTAGAGAGGGAGTGATGGGGTGGGGGTGGCACAGGATGTTGGAAATGGCCAGGGTGGAACACTGTGGGGGGGGTGGTAGAGAGGGAGTGATGGGGTGGGGGGGCACAGGGTGTTGGGAATGGCCAGGGTGGAACACTGTGGGGGTGTGGTAGAGAGGGAGTGATGGGGTGGGGGTGGCACAGGATGTTGGAAATGGCCAGGGTGGAACACTGTGGGGGGGGGGTGGTAGAGAGGGAGTCATGGGGTGGGGGTGGCACAGGATGTTGGGAATGGCCAGGGCGGAACACTGTGGGGGGTGTGGTAGAGAGGGAGTCATGGGGTGGGGGTGGCACAGGATGTTGGGAATGGCCAGGGCGGAACACTGTGGGGGGTGTGGTAGAGAGGGAGTGATGGGGTGGGGGTGGCACAGGATGTTGGGAATGGCCAGGGTGGAACACTGTGGGGGGGGGTGGTAGAGAGGGAGTGATGGGGTGGGGGTGGCACAGGATGTTGGGAATGGCCAGGGTGGAACACTGTGGGGGGGGGGTGGTAGAGAGGGAGTGATGGGGTGGGGGTGGCACAGGATGTTGGGAATGGCCAGGGTGGAACACTGTGGGGCGGGGGTTGGTAGAGAGGGAGTGATCGGGTGGGGGTGGCACAGGATGTTGGAAATGGCCAGGGTGGAACACTGTGGGGGGGGGTGGTAGAGAGGGAGTGATGGGGTGGGGGTGGCACAGGATGTTGGGAATGGCCAGGGTGGAACACTGTGGGGGAGGGGTGGTAGAGAGGGAGTGATGGGGTGGGGGTGGGGGTGGCACAGGATGTTGGGAATGGCCAGGGTGGAACACTGTGGGGGGGGTGGTGTGGTAGAGAGGGAGTGATGGGGTGGGAGTGGCACAGGATGTTGGAAATGGCCAGGGTGGAACACTGTGGGGGGGGTGGTAGAGAGGGAGTGGTGGGGTGGGGGTGGGGGTGGCACAGGATGTTGGGAATGGCCAGGGTGGAACACTGTGGGGGTGTGGTAGAGAGGGAGTGATGGGGTGGGGATGGCACAGGATGTTGGGAATGGCCAGGGTGGAACACTGTGGGGGGGGGGTGGTAGAGAGGGAGTGATGGGGTGAGGGTGGGGGTGGCACAGGATGTTGGGAATGGCCAGGGTGGAACACTGTGGGGGGGGAGTGGTAGAGAGGGAGTGATGGGGTGGGGGTGGCACAGGATGTTGGGAATGGCCAGGGTGGAACACTGTGGGGGGTGTGGTAGAGAGGGAGTGATGGGGTGGGGATGGCACAGGATGTTGGGAATGGCCAGGGTGGAACACTGTGGGGGGGGGGTGGTAGAGAGGGAGTGATGGGGTGAGGGTGGGGTGGCACAGGATGTTGGGAATGGCCAGGGTGGAACACTGTGGGGGGGGAGTGGTAGAGAGGGAGTGATGGGGTGGGGGTGGCACAGGATGTTGGGAATGGCCAGGGTGGAACACTGTGGGGGGGGTGGTAGAGAGGGAGTGATGGGGTGGGGGTGGCACAGGATGTTGGGAATGGCCAGGGTGGAACACTGTGGGGGGGGGGGTGGTAGAGAGGGAGTGATGGGGTGTGGGTGGCACAGGATGTTGGGAATGGCCAGGGTGGAACACTGTGGGGGTGTGGTAGAGAGGGAGTGATGGGGTGGAGGTGGCACAGGATGTTGGAAATGGCCAGGGTGGAACACTGTGGGGGTGTGGTAGAGAGGGAGTGATGGGGTGGGGATGGCACAGGATGTTGGGAATGGCCAGGGTGGAACACTGTGGGGGGGGGTGGTAGAGAGGGAGTGATGGGGTGGGGGTGGGGGTGGCACAGGATATTGGGAATGGCCAGGGTGGAACACTGTGGGGGGGGGGGGGTGGTAGAGAGGGAGTGATGGGGTGGGGGTGGCACAGGATGTTGGGAATGGCCAGGGTGGAACACTGTGGGGGGGGGGGTGGTAGAGAGGGAGTGATGGGGTGGGGGTGGCACAGGATGTTGGGAATGGCCAGGGTGGAACACTGTGGTGGGGGGGGTGGTAGAGAGGGAGTGATGGGGTGGGGGTGGCACAGGATGTTGGGAATGGCCAGGGTGGAACACTGTGGGGGGTGGTGGTAGAGAGGGAGTGATGGGGTGGGGGTGGCACAGGATGTTGGGAATGGCCAGGGTGGAACACTGTGGGGGGGTGTGGTAGAGAGGGAGTGATGGGGTGGGGGTGGCACAGGATGTTGGGAATGGCCAGGGTGGAACACTGTGGGGGGGGGTGGTAGAGAGGGAGTGATGGGGTGGGGGTGGCACAGGATGTTGGGAATGGCCAGGGTGGAACACTGTGGGTGGGGAGTGGTAGAGAGGGAGTGATGGGGTGGGGGTGGCACAGGATGTTGGGAATGGCCAGGGTGGAACACTGTGGGGGTGTGGTAGAGAGGGAGTGATGGGGTGGGGGTGGGGGTGGCACAGGATGTTGGGAATGGCCAGGGTGGAACACTGTGGGGGGGGGGTGGTAGAGAGGGAGTGATGGGGTGGGGGTGGCACTGGATGTTGGGAATGGCCAGGGTGGAACACTGTGGGGGGGGTGGTAGAGAGGGAGTGATGGGGTGGGGGTGGCACAGGATGTTGGAAATGGCCAGGGTGGAACACTGTGGGGGGTGTGGTAGAGAGGGAGTGATGGGGTGGGGGTGGCACAGGATGTTGGGAATGGCCAGGGTGGAACACTGCGGGGGTGTGGTAGAGAGGGAGTGATGGGGTGGGGGTGGCACAGGATGTTGGAAATGGCCAGGGTGGAACACTGTGGGGGGGGTGGTAGAGAGGGAGTGATGGGGTGGGGGGGCACAGGATGTTGGGAATGGCCAGGGTGGAACACTGTGGGGGTGTGGTAGAGAGGGAGTGATGGGGTGGGGGTGGCACAGGATGTTGGAAATGGCCAGAGTGGAACACTGTGGGGGGGGGTGATAGAGAGGGAGTCATGGGGTGGGGGTGGCACAGGATGTTGGGAATGGCCAGGGCGGAACACTGTGGGGGGTGTGGTAGAGAGGGAGTGATGGGGTGGGGGTGGCACAGGATGTTGGGAATGGCCAGGGTGGAACACTGTGGGGGGGGGGTGGTAGAGAGGGAGTGATGGGGTGGGGGTGGCACAGGATGTTGGGAATGGCCAGGGTGGAACACTGTGGGGGGGGGTGGTAGAGAGGGAGTGATCGGGTGGGGGTGGCACAGGATGTTGGTAATGGCCAGGGTGGAACACTGTGGGGGGGGGGGGTGGTAGAGAGGGAGTGATGGGGTGGGGGTGGCACAGGATGTTGGGAATGGCCAGGGTGGAACACTGTGCGGGGGGGTGGTAGAGAGGGAGTGATGGGGTGGGGGTGGGGGTGGCACAGGATGTTGGGAATGGCCAGGGTGGAACACTGTGGGGGGGGTGGTGTGGTAGAGAGGGAGTGATGGGGTGGGGGGTGGCACAGGATGTTGGAAATGGCCAGGGTGGAACACTGTGGGGGGGGGGTGGTAGAGAGGGAGTGGTGGGGTGGGGGTGGGGGTGGCACAGGATGTTGGGAATGGCCAGGGTGGAACACTGTGGGGGGGGGTGGTAGAGAGGGAGTGATGGGGTGGGGGTGGCACAGGATGTTGGGAATGGCCAGGGTGGAACATTGTGGGGGGGGGGGGTGGTAGAGAGGGAGTCATGGGGTGGGGGTGGCACAGGATGTTGGGAATGGCCAGGGCGGAACACTGTGGGGGGTGTGGTAGAGAGGGAGTCATGGGGTGGGGGTGGCACAGGATGTTGGGAATGGCCAGGGCGGAACACTGTGGGGGGTGTGGTAGAGAGGGAGTGATGGGGTGGGGGTGGCACAGGATGTTGGGAATGGCCAGGGTGGAACACTGTGGGGGGGGGGGTGGTAGAGAGGGAGTGATGGGGTGGGGGTGGCACAGGATGTTGG